>NW_021637334.1:0-233855 GCF_004799145.2 Neltuma alba
ACTAATTAAGAAAATTGGTCAAGAATAATTTGAAAAAATATTTCCAAGCCTCAGAAATTAAGAAAAAATAAGGACAATGTTTCTTGAGAATTATATGGATTATAAAATTGGTTTTATGACCAATTTGCCCTTAGAGAAATTACAAAGGAATTTAAGGGCGATTTAAGCTAGTTTAAGTCCTTTATTTGGAAACTCTAAATAAATATTTTTAAGGAGGATAAAATCCTGAGAAATTCCTATGATATCCCAAATTATAAGAGATTATGGAATTAAAAAAAGACTCTCAAGTATCTAAGATTTTTTCCCAGTTCCTTTGAAAAGAGGAAAAATCACTAAAGAGAAGGAAATTAGTTTTCCTTTTTACTTAATTTTTGGGAAAAAAATTTGAGACAAAGAGGGCAATTTGGAAAGATAAAAATGAGAAGAATAATTTATGAATCTGATAAAAAATAATTACAGTAGCTAGAGTACTGTAATTATAGAAAAGAAGTTAAACCCGGAGTAAAAGTGCACCGATAAAGTGAAGACTAGAGTCTTGCACTTTACTTGACCCACAAGTTGCCACTTGTCAAGCCTCTAATGGATGGTAATTAAAACTTTCCAAGTGTCAAGCCACCAAAATGGAGAAGATCTTGACTTTTGAAATTAATTTCATTTGGCATTAAGTTAATCAAGAGAGAGAATTAAGACTAAGTAAGCATTTGACACATGGCATAGCATTAATGTTGGTGGTGAGATATTTTTGGCCTTAATCAACATACTCCTCTCCCCATAATCAGATTTCATTTCGGCCTAGAGGAAAAAGAGAGAGAGCAAGAGTGATTTTGTGAAGGGATCAAGCAAAAGCAAGCATATTTGATCTTCCAACTAAGATTCAAGCTTGGTAAGTTATTCTAAGATGTTCCTTGCTTTGTTTTCTTGAGTTGTATGGCTAGAAAAATCACTTCTTGTCCCTTCTTGTTGCGGCCGAATGGGTATAGTGTAGGGAAGGAGCTTTTGTTGTTAAACATAGTTAGGATACTATGAATCAAGGTGGTTTCAAGTGGTTTGGTGTTGTTTTGAAAGGTTTTTCATGGTTGAACTCCAAGGGGTTTGGTTCAGCCAAGACCAAAACTGAACCTTAGGAATTTTTTTTCAAATTTTTGAGGCTTTCATTGTGTTCAGAATGGAAAATGGTGTAGGATAAACCTAAAGAACAAGTGTTGGAAGCCATAGAATCAAAGTTGAAATTTTTGGATAATGAACCCTAATGGTTCGGTCAGTTCAAAACTAAAAGAAGGAATTTTATTTTGCTAAATCCAAGTAGATATTTGGAATCTACATGAAAAATCATGTAGGAATGAGTTAAGAGGGAATTTTTAGGGTTTATGAAAACCAACTCTAAAAATTCAAGAACAAAGATGGAAGCTTTAAGGGGTTTAGGAGTTACTTGAGTTATGTTGTTGATTTTTATGTGGAATGGTTGATGATTCTTATTGCCCTTTTTATGGATTGCCACGTTAGGGTTTGGCATTTGTGGAAGCAAGAAAGAAGAACGAAATCAAATCAAAGAGCAATGGATCAAGGTAGTAAGATTTAATTAACCTTAATGTTGAGTGTTGTATTGATTGCTATGTAATTTCATGTGCTATTATGTGGTTGAACTAAATGATGATGATGATGATGATTGTGTAGCTATACTCCTTACTTTATGTGCCTTGGCTATTGCATGTTAGAGTGCTACATGTATGAGGTAAGTAGTTCCCTATTAATAGCAAAAGGTTGGAATGCTTGTAATTGATGAATATTAATGTTTTGGTTTTGATCTTGCTACTGGGATTTCATTGAAATCTCATCCCCCACATGTAACTTAACATTTTAGGGACTGAATCATCAAAAGGGGGACTGCAAATCCAAGGATAAATATAGTGATGAACCATGAGGAAATATTTATATTTGGTTATGTATAAGCATGTATGGTTGGAGCTGTAATCCCTAAGCAGGATGCCAGTTTAGAGCCATGTTTTATTAAGTTACCGAACGAATTTCTGCACAAAATTTGGTATGCTTAAATTTCACATCTTGATCTTCAAATTAATAGGTAGTACATTAAAATAGCCAACTACTTGATTTTTGATGATTTTTCAAAATTAAGGTTCAGAATCTAGAGAAAAAGGATTTTTGCCAAATAGACAGAGTTGACTTTCACAAAAACTTGATATCTTTTCAAATGGAATTGGTTCATAAGATTATTTTTCCTTGAAAGAGAATTCAAAGATATTTTTATAGAATTTTGAACCACTCCGTTTTGATTTTTTTAGATCATTATGAATTTTTGAAGTTGGGCCAGAAAACTAGATTTTTTGCCCGATGAACAGTAAAAATCCGAAAATAAGCATTTTTCATGGAATTTTGAGCCCAAGACCATCCAAGATGGTCTAAATTGGTTTTAATTAAACCCTAAGTGGATCTGATAGTAAAGTGTGACATTTTTGTATCAGAGTGGGGGTTCTGGCATAGGATAGAATGCTCTGCTTGAGTTATACGTAGATATAGAGGTTAGTTAAGGAGAAACCGACAAACCTTTGTAGGAATTGAGATGGAAAACACAATGGATTGGGACACTAAGATTTGAGAACTCGGTCAATGATTAGGATGTTAACATGATCGATCTCACCAAAGCAGATCTGGTGGGATGGACTATGGGGACTGCTAGCCCAGGATACTCAGCAAAGGAGTCCAACAATTATCCAGAGCATGGGGCTAACCTTTTAGGGGTTACTGTTAAGGATGTAATGAACCTTCCCATACCCAGTGACCCGGTAGATCCCACAACTGATTTGTATCAAGAACCAGTGGACCTTAGTTTTGACATTCAGTCTCACAGATAGCTTGTTACCCCAAGTATGCACCCAAGCAACATCCTCGGACCTAGTACCAGCCAAGGATACCCCGACAACCACATTACCTATCCCCTATTTGACTGAGCCTAAGATCTGTAGTCAGAATTAGCTGAGAGAGAAGTTGGAATTCTTAGGTCGACATATCAGGAAAGATGAGGATCAACAAGACCCAAACATTTACCTAAAATACCTTTAGGGAGTAAAGGTGTTATATCAGACTCATAGACTGGGTAACCCTTATCTAGACACCAAGGACTGGATCTTTACAATGACGGACATGCTTCTATATTTACCCTTCTGGGTATATGAGTTCTGTCGCCTGAATCAGATAGTGGATTTGGGTGTTGAGGATTACATCCAGTACCTTGAAAACATTGTTAAGATTCACTATTTTTAGATAGTCAGATCCTCATAAAACTGAGGTAGGACTTGTTTTGATACAGCTAACCTGAGTAGGTTAGTCTGGCATGCTTGATTACTATGTATGTTCCTAAGATAGCCATGTATGCTAAACTATATTACTGTGACTGAGGACTGATACTTAAATGATGTATTATGAATGCATATGTTGTTAAATAAAATCCAAGTATGTTGTTTATTTCTTGTTCCTCTATTATGTTATCCGTTAAGTTAGCATATTGGTTAGAACCGATGAAATGCTTTACCGGAGACCCTTAGGACACGACATAAGGGTCTATCCTGATCCAATACGATTAATTTGAACGCTTAGAATCGCAATAAAAGGCTATTGAAGGGATGAGGGCAGCACAAGCTAGCCAGGAACAAGAAAGAGACGTTGTAATGGTAGCAGCGGTAGCAGTGGCAGTGGCAAACCTTGACAGGAGACAGCCAAAGGAAGAAAGCTTAGCAGCACAAGTAACAGAGCATTTACCAGATCGGCAATGCCAACAATAGACCTTGACAGCATCCAGCAATAGATGACTTACTTTTACAAGCATAGTCTGCAATCCTTCGATGGAGTGGTTGACGTCCAAGTAGTAGAGTATTGGATTAACCACTTGGAAAAGATTTTCAAAGTTCTGGACTGTCTAACTAAGCAAAAGCCCAAATAGCTATTTACCAGCTAGAAAAGGATACCGATCATTAGTGGAGGATACCAAGATTCTTCTGTATGCTCGGAACACGAGAGTGACATGGGAAGTATTCCTGGAGCAGTTTTACGAAAAGTACTTCTACAGTCAGTCAGGGACGAAAAGGAAGCAGAATTCCTAACCCTGAAGCAGAGGGATAACGAGTCATTTGATGAGTACTTAGCTAAGTTTAGATGTCTTTCCCACTACTTCAGTTACCTGTGTTACTGAGTTGATAAAAGGTAGATGACCAAAAAGATAGTCAGAGGACTAAAGCAGTCCTTAAGGGAGATGATTGCTTCCCAGTAGTTTGAGTACTTCAACAAGGCAGTTGAGGCCTGCCGAATTATGGAGAACAGCTTAAACCATCATTTCATGATTGAGCCTACTCCCAAGTTAGAGAAGGGAGATCAGGGTGGCACCTCTTCTGATGTAAAAGGGAAGAGGAAGAGGCTATGGGACAACCAAAAGAGTAAAAAGGGAGGCAAGCCCTCAAATGGTAAGGAATGCCAACCTGCGATAAGATCATGGTGACAGACCATATATGGCTAGACAGAATGTTTGCTATACTTGCGGTAAACTTGGACACTTCTTAAAAGAATGTCCAGAGTACAAAAAAGGCAAGGTCACGCACCCAAGGATGAGTATTTGTCATCACAGGGGAAGAAGCCTGGAAGTCTCCAAAAATGATCCAAGGAACAATCATTCTTAACAAATCCCCAGTGATTGTAATGTTTAATTAGGGTGCTAATCATTTTCTTCTCTCATATGATTGTTTAAAGGACTCAGCTTGGTTATAAACACGTTGCCTTATGATATACATGTGTCCACACCACACAATAATAGGATAATTGCATCTGATGTGTGCTTAAACTGTATAGTTGGTTATAAGCACTATTATATTGCCTTAGACTTGATATGTAGGCCTTCCATGAAGTTGATATGGTGATGGGATTTAATTGGTTGTCTTCTCATAATGGCAAGGGCAAGACCTTGATCCTACCCTCAAGAGAAATGGAGTTAAATCCGGAAGTTAAGTTAAACTTCGTAACGGAAGCCCAGACATGCAATAGTATGATAAATGAAGCTACGTGAGACTAGCAAAGGTTAAGAGAAAAGTGTGTTTCATTATGATAAACCAAGAGGATTAGTGGCGATGGACGAATACAAATTAATTACCAAAGGAGGTGGTAACTTCTATCGTTGCAAACAAGGATTCTGGTCATGACGGATGAACACAATAATTCTCAGATGTTGAGGTGGTACCTCAATGAGACATAACGACTTTTAAGGTCACAGAGAGTAAGATAAATAGAAGTCAGGAAGAGAGCAGTAGCCACTATTTAGAGTTACCAGATTCCCCCTCAAAAAGAAGTAATGATAAGGAGTTAAATAAGACAGTTAGGGTTGAGTCTATACACCACTAAGAATGTGTAAGTGGCAACCTAAGCTAGATAAACTCTTATAGCCTCGTTAGGGCTAGGGCACCATGATAGAGTAGCTATCTCAAGTCCTAGAATAGATGAATAGGAACTTTAAGATAGTGAAGTTAGGATGCAGAGCCCTAGTGAAATGTCTTAAGGATCAAGAAGAAGAGGACAAGACAATAGCTATGCAGGGAACTAGCTTAAAGGATGGCATGTTCCTCTTAATGTTAAGAGATACTTAATTGCTTGAGGTTTAGGTTGAGAGGCACCCCTTTTCAGGGATAAGGTCTTGGCTAGGAGTTTTCCTAGAGAGGGTAGGAATTGGTCCTCCAGATTAAAATTTACGTTGCTTAAGATGGAGCAAGATACCCTATTCGAGCAAGAAAGGGAAGCAGTCGAGACAAGGCAAGTGGAGTTGACCTTACCCAATGGAAGTATGACTAGCCAAGAACGAAGAGCTAGACTTAGATGTATCTGAGCTTAGCAGAGTACTAGAGCAAGTAGAAAGAACAAGAATCTCAAAGTCCTCTTCCTATGACTTCCAAAAGCAACTGTGAACAGAAAGAGAGGCTCCCTTTTTAGGGATAAGATGTCTGGTTGGCACACTACAGACATAACAACCAGTAAGAGCTTGCACTCCTTGCATTTGAAATGCCAAGCATTATGCATGTTAGAGTATGCTCCTACTGAAAAGGTAAAGTAGAGGAAAGAGAAGTTGCATAAGTCCTCTGTTTATAATGTTCTAAAATAGTGAGAGATGATAAGAGCAACTGGAGGAATAAGAGAACTTCTAAGACAAATTGGCTTAGGCACCCAAAGAGACAAATAGGTAGCCTAGGGAATTGACATGAAGTCTAAGAGAATGGTATTGGTTCTTGGAACAGTTTTGGAGAATTCAGTTAGGTGACCACTGAGAGGAGGTGACTATACTTAGTCCTATGGTCAAAAGTCTCCCAGAGATCTTAAGAGTATGGCACTACTTTAGGAAAACAAGGACCAGGGATGAGTTGAGGGTATGGAAACCTCCTGCGGTTGTAAACCGATATCGAGAGAGTACCCACGACTTCCTTCCAGTAAACCTTATCATTAATTAGGCTGGATTCAATTTCCTTCCTATTAACAGAGGAAAGCCAAAGTTAGAGGAGTTAGAGCCATAAGACCTGAAAAAGAGACATTCAGGCTAGTCCTAGATACAGGAAGAACCTATGTGATACAGAGACAAACTAAGTATTGACAGATAAATCCTTAAGATGATGCGAAAGACAAGAATGTAAGCTAAAAAAACCCGACTAAAGATAGATCAAGAAAGGGGTCTAAGACAGCAAAGTACCAGGGTTGAGCCTATCAGAATCAGTGCCTCAGTTTCCAGTCAGTACTGTTTAGTTAAGTGTTTCAGGCAAGAGTAACCCAAGGAAGGATTACCCTGGGAAGTGTTACATCCAGTAATATGGCAATTAGGAATAAAAATATTCCTAAATATTTAAAGGCCAAAAATGACAAGGAGAAATAGAAGAATTTTGGTGAAAAATAATTATTTATAATTTTCCAAGCCAATTATGAAAGTTTGACTAATTAAGGAAAATTGGTCAAGAATAATTATAGAAAAATAATTCTGAGTCTTAGATAATTAAGGAAAAATAAGGACAATGTTTCTTGAGAATTATATGGGATTATAAAATTGATTTATACCAAACAAACTACCCTAGAGAGATTACAGAGGAATTTAAGGGCAATTTAAGCTAATTTAAGGTCTTTATTTTGGAAATTCCAAATAAATATATTTAAGAAGAATAAAATTCCAAGAAAATTCTTATGATATCCCAAAAATTATAAGAGATTATGAAATTAAAAGAAGGCCCTCAAGTATCTAGGATTTTTCCCATTCTTTTGAAAAGTGGAAAATCACTAAAGAGAAGGAAATTAGTTTTCCATTTTATTTAATTATTGGAAAATTTAATTTGAGATGAAGAGAGCAATTTGGAAGATAAAAATGAGGACAATAATTTATGGATCTGATAGAAAATAATTACAGGGGCCAGAGCACTGTAATTATAGAAAAGAAGTTAAACCCGAAGTAAAAGTGCACTGATAAAGCAAGACTAGAGTCTTGCAATTCAAATGGTTCACACTTAGCCATGTGTCAAGCCTATAATGGATGGTAATTAAAGCTTTCCAAGTGTCAAGCCACCAATGGAGAGGATCTTGACTTTGAAATTTAATTACATTATGATTTAAGTTAATTAAGAGAGAGGTTTAAGACTAATTAGGCACTTGACACTTGGCTCCTCATTAATGATGGTTGGTGGGATATTTTGGTGCATTGAATGAGCTTCTCCTCCCCCTAAATCTGATCCATATTTCATGCAAGGCATGAAGAGAGGGAAAAAGAGAGAGTTCAAAGGAGAACCAAGAGAAAGGCATCAACTTTAAGCATACAAGTGAGATCCAAGGTAAGTTTTTGGTTCTAAGTTGTTCCTTGTCTTGTTTGCTTGAGTTGTATGGTTGAAATTTTTGGTTCTCTTCCTCTTTGAGTACTGGCAAAAATGCTTCCTGTGTAGGGGAGGAGTTTGGTTGTTAGATCTTGCTAGAACACTTCAAAGCATGTTAGATCCTAGTGGTTATAAGAGTTTGTAGGTTGATTTTGAAGTGTTTTCTTTGCTATCTTGCTTGAGATCTATTCCAGCCAAAGCAAGATCTGAACCCTAGGATGTATTTTTCAAATTTTTAAGGCTTCCATTGTGTTCAAAATGAAAAATTGTGTAGGGTAAACCTAAAGAACAAAAGTTAGAAGCCATAGAATCAAAGTTGTAATTTTTGGAAAGTGAACCATAGTGGTTCGGCCAAGCTGAAACTAAAGAGAGAATTTTCTTTTGCTAAATCCAAGTAGATATTTAGAATCTACATGAAAAATCATGTAGGATTGAGTTAAGAGGGAATTTTTAGGGTTTATGAAAACCAACTCTAAATATTCAAGAACAAAGATGAAGGCTTTAAGGGGCTTAGGAGTTACTTGAGTTGTGCTATTGATTTTATGAGGAATGGTTAATGATTCTTGCTACCCTTTTTATGGATTTCCATGTTAGGGTTTGGCATTTATGGAAGCAAGAAAGAAGAACAAGAAAATCAAAGAGCATTGGATCAAGATAGTAAGATTTAATTAACCTTAATTTGAGTGTTGTATTGATTGCTATGCAATTTCATGTGCTATTATGTGGTTGAACTAGATGAAGATGATGATGATGATTGTGTAGCTATACTCCTTGCTTTATGTACCTTGGCTATTGCATGTTAGAGTGCTACTTGTATGAGGTAAAGTAGTTCCCTATTAATAGCAAAAGGTTGGAATGCTTGTAATTGATGCATATTAATGTTTTGGTTGATTGATCTTGCTACTGGGATTTCATTGAAATCTCATCCCCCACATGTAACTTAACATTTTAGGGACTGAATCATCAAAAGTAAACCTGCAAATCCAAGGATAAATATAGTGATGAACCATGATGAAATATTTATATTTGGTTATGTATAAGCATGTATGGTTGGAGTTGTAATCCTCAAGCAGGATGCCAGTTTAGATTCATGTTTTATTAAGTTACCAAATGAATTTCTACACGAAATTTGGTATACTTAAAGTTCATGTCATGAGGTTAAAATTGATAGGAAGCACGTTAAAAATGGCCAACTACATAATTTTTAATGATTTTTCAAAATTAAGGTTCAGAATCTGGAGAAAAAGGATTTTTACCAAATAGACAAAGGTGACTTTCACAAAACTATGACACTTTTTCAAATAGAATTGATTCATAAGATTATTTTTTCTTGAAAGAGCATGCAAAGATCTTTTTATAGAATTTTGAACCACTCTATTTTGATTTTTCTAGATTAAGTTATGAATTTTTGAAGTTAGGCTAGAAATTGGATTTTTTTGCTCGATGAACAGTTAAAATCTGAAAATCAGCGTTTTTCATGGAATTTTGAGCCCAAGACCATCCAAGGTGGTCTAAGTTGGTTTTAGTGAAACCCTAGGTGGATCTGATAGTAAGGTGTGACAATATACATTGAAGTTTCCAACATTTTTACTATTACATTCATGATGTGTTAAAGTTTGTCTTCTTGGGTTTAGAATTGCCATATAAAAAAATATAAAAAAAAAGGGAACAGAGAAATAGAAAAAGGCAAACAAATAGAAGAAAAGGTTGAGAAAAGCCAAAGAAAGAAAGATCAAATAAATGGTACCAAAAGAATAAAATTTTGAAATAAGGCAGTTCATTAGTGGTTTGAAGAGCAAAGTTGTGCTTAAAGAGAAATAGAGTAAATGTTTGCTGGAAATCCTTTTTGAAAATGCTTGGTGCTTTATCATTTCATATCTTTTCACCTTATTTCTTTCCAATTAGCCCTTTCGATCATTGTAACCTTAAAAGTCCTCTTGATTATTGCATTCACGCATTAAAAGTGGAGAGGTAGGATTTTAACAAGCTTATGGTAAAGTGTTGATTAAGTGGATTTGAGAGAGAATTACCCCAACTTAGTGAGTAGAGTGAAATAGTTTATAACTTGAGCATTTTCTCTTTTGTTCATTCCCATTCCATTGACTGTACTTGTAACATCCCAACATTTAGAACCCTAGTAATGGGAGTGTACGAAATGAGATATGATTGATAAGCATAACGTATGAGTAAAGCATGAAAACCCAAAATGGGACAAAACCGACTTTATCGGGTCCCTAGGGGCAAAACGGTAATTTTGGAAAAAGTTTCCAAAAATTACTTAAAAATAGAAAAAAATGGAATTAGAGGTTTTTGAGTCACACATGATGTTTTGGGAGTGAGAATAGCCCAAAATAAATTTTGGTGAAAATTCCCAAAAAATTAATTATTTTTGGGAAAATAGGGAAAAATAAAGGGAAATTAAAGTGATAAAATTATTTTAATTACCTAAGGACTCCAAAAATCCAAGGAAAAATATGGATACACTCCCTAGGAATATATATGAATTTATAAAATTATTTCCAAGCATTGGAAATACAAGAAATACTTTATGGGGAATTTATTTCCGAATTCCTATCGGTAAGGACCCGATTTCGGAGAAAATGTGAAATAAATATCTAGAGGTCTTGAAAAATTCCCAAAACTTCCAGATCACACTCTTGGAATAAATAGGGAATTATCATGAAAAAAAATGGAATTTTTGAAGCCCCTAGCTATTTTTCCTAGTAGAGGGCAAGAAATCGGGTATTATGTGACCGAATGAATTTTTAAATTACCCTAACTAATTCCATTGCTTCCTAACCAGTTTTTACCATTTATTTAGCATCCAACAAGGCCCAAATTCGTGCTCACCATGATCAGAATAGCTGACTTGTGTGCTGGGCAAATTTTCAACCATTGGATCAACTCTCTTGGAAAGTGAGTCAAAGCATGTGTGGCTAGGATTTGTTCTTCATTTTGGCTGACCTTTGCACTTATTTTGGGGCAGAAATAGCTGCCCAAGGGAAGGTTTTTGGGCAGCAAATGAGCTCTATAAATACCCCCACAAGGCACTCAAAATTCGGACAGAATTGGGACAATAGAGGGGAGGTTCTGCACAATTTTCTTCTTGGCTTCCAAACACTCCTCAAATCACCTCCAATCCAAGGTTAATCATCAAGCTTTAATCCAAGACTCCTTGAGGTATGTTTAGGCTTTAATTTGATGCTTTTTCCATGGTCAAACCGTGACTTAATTTGAGGGGGAAGTGCTGTTTCATTTCTGTTGTGCTGGAAGTGCTAGGAAAGGATAGGAAATTGAGTATGAGTTGTGTTGTTGATGTTTGGTGCGGTTTTGAATGGGTTATGGAAGAAATTACCCTATGAACTATGACTTTTTAGTTTAGCCAACTCAAGAACTCAAGGGTAGGAATTGTTTCAATAAGTTTTAATGGTCCCAATGGATTTAAAATGTGATGGTATGTAGGATTATGCTAAGGAAGTGTGTTCAAATTCATTGGAATCAAATATGAAAATTTATGAACCTAAGAGGAAGTGTTCAGCCATCTTGAATATATGGAATTATGATTGGATTTTGATGGTTTTGATGCTTCCATTGAACTCCTTGGGCGTTTTTGTGTAGGGTTATATGGAGGAATTGAATTTGGAAGCATTAAAAATCAAAGTTGGAAATTTTGACATTTTTCCTTGGAAAATTCGTTTCTGTTTTGACCAGAACTTAAGGAAGGGATTTGATTTTGTAAAATTTGGTTTGATATTTGAATTCTACATGAAAAACCATGTAGGAATGGCCAAGGAGGTTTCTTGAATCAAAAGGAAAACAATTAGGCCAAAAATCCCAAGAAAGAAGGGTTTAATGTTTAAGTAATAGGGAATGTGTTTGAATAATTGTGGAATGATTGGCATTGGTGTTGGTTTGATAGGTACCTTGCCAAATCCTCAAGAAAACATCTTGAACTTAAAGGAAATCAAGGACCAAGTACCAAAAGGTAGCATTGAATTACACTTTGATTGTTTTCTTGCTTACATTGATGTGTTAATGTGAATGTGTGCAATGTATGCCATGATGTGACTAAGCTTTATTGCAAATGTTGATTGCAATGTTTGAATTATGTTGCCTTGGCATTATATCCATTGAATATGTATGATAGCTTACTTTCCATGGCATAAAAGCATGAACATATGAACAAGATATCTGCACAAAAGCATTGCACGTCGTGTTTGCAGGAATGCATGATAATTGTGATTCTGTGCTACTAGGATTTCTTTGAAATCTCACTCTTATGTTTAACACCACTCAGGAGGGAGTTCAAGCAAGGGCAAAGGTAAAGAAATTGTCCCAGAGACCTAATGAACAATTAATGTACCCTAGTGTAAATTTTTGGAACTTGTTATGTAATATTATGACTTTGGAAATATTTGTTGGATAATAGCTCCTAAGGGGAGCCAAGCATGTATGTCTATGTTTAAACATGTGAAAGCCTAGTAGAATGTATGTTCAAGCTTGTATTAAGCCTCAAATAATTAAGGATGGGTAAAAGGTTATGAAAGAGTCATTACAAAGGTAATTAGGGGACAACATTTGACTAAAAAAGACCAAACTTGGTGCATACGAAATAAATAGCAAATGTTTGAATATGGATTTGAAATTTGGCAAAATAATAGATCATATTTTTAGCTTTAAATCAAGTGGTAGATCATTAAATTTGGAATTTTGTAGAAAGAGTTATGCCCTTTAGAAGTTGGATAAAAATACTAGGAATTTCAGAATTTTCCAAATGAACAGTACATAATTGCGTGGAAACTAGCATTGATCTGTGAGAAATTGATACCTGTGAACATTTTTCCTATGTAGAGCATTTCATAAGCTTCGCGTGAGACTTGGAACCACTCTGTTCTGATTTTTCTACATTTCAAAGTTGACCTGATTTTTAAGAGTTACATGAATAGTAACCGAAATCAAAATTTTAAATCTTGGTTTTTACCTACTTTGAGCATCGTGTAACGATTCCAAATATTTCTAAAGGACGTATAATGGGGTTTAAAATGAAGGTGTGACAGTACTTACTATAATCCCTTCTCATTAAATTAGATCACTATGGTTGCTTATTTTAAGAGTTGGATTAATGGCACTACCACTTTCTTACTTTGAATTCGTAAGGGTTCCTATTTGTATCAATGATATTCTCTTGCACTAGTTTTGTTTTGCCTTTGTCCAAGAGTATAAAGGTTTAAGTATGGGGGATTTGATTAAACCCAATTATTATATGTTATTTCATATCATTTTAAGGGTTTTTATCATAGATTTTGGCTCCTTTTGATGATAATTGTGCTTAATTTAAATTAAGAGTCCTTACTTTGAGTTAGTGTCTTTTTTAGGGTAAAATTATCATAATTGGTTATTAATTGTATTCAATTGATTTCTAAGACAATTGATGCTTTAAATTATTGCTTTTCATTGCAGGACACTTGAGAATTAGAGCCAAGTTTGAAGACCAAAGCATTACATAACATGATAGGTCAAAATATTGAATCTGGATTAGTTGGTTGCGGCCAAGAAAATGCTGTACTGGGGTAAAAAGTCTAAAAATGTGTATCAGTGACTATTTTGGTATAGTTCACCGAGGTAAACTTTTGAGTTCGCTACGGCAAACTCTCAAAAACTCACTAAAATTCTATTCTAAAATAGTTCGCCATGGCAAACTTTTAAGTTCATTGTGGCAAACTCTTAGAACTTTATTGAAGTTCCTTTCTGGAATAGTTCACCGCGGTAAACTTTTGAGTTTGCTATGGCCAACTATCAAAATCTTGCTGAAGCTCTTTCTGGAATATTTTATTGCGGTAAACTTTTAGAAACCCTATTTTTGACTAATAACTCCATTTTATCATCTTCAACACCTCTATTCTCTCATCTTCTTGCCTCTCCACCTCCATCTTCTTCTCCATCCCTTTCCTTCACTCCATCTCATTTCCTTCCACTCCCAGCTACCATGTTTGACGGATTCACTTCGGTTGGAGCTTTTCTTGAAGCTATGGAGGGCTAGGGTTTATCAACTCTTGAAAATGATGGAGTAGCATGAGTTTCCATACTTTAAAGGGGAGTTTAGTTTCAGTTTGTAATTTTTAGCTATGATTTATGGCTTTCTAGGTCTATGAGTTGTAAATTCTTAGTTAGGAACTTGGGATTGTTACTATAATCATTGGTTAATGATTTACATTTGTATTTTGGATTGGTTAATGTTGAATTCTATGCTTCAATATATGTAGTCACATATATGTTTCCTTGTAACTCTCTTGATTCTCTCTTATCTTGTATGGTCATGTTTTGATATTAAGTTGATTTTGGGTTACAATGAACCAATTGCATAATCATTCTCAAATTGCACATTAGGAGAGCTTAACAATGTTTTCATTAATGAAGTTCATTGATTTAAACATTGGACTCAATGAGTTATTGAGGTTTTTATTCTAAAAAACCTAATAGATTTGTGAAACTCCCAATATCTTAAGTGAACTATGATTGCCATCAAAACCATTCTCAAGAGATTTCCTATAATTCATTTCCATTCCATCATCATTATCCAGAAACACCAAAAATATAGTAGCTTAGGTTTGTTTTCATTGCATTTAGTTTAGTTACATGTCAATTTAATCTTAAAACCCAAAATCCCATTTCATTGCATTACATGGCATTTAGTCTAGCTTAGGTCATCAAGAAATGCTTCCAAAAGTGAACATGACCCGGATTGCACTGCTATACTGCATCTCTTGGATCTGATTATAAATTTCTTGCATTTGACCCCAAGGAATAACGACACAGTCAAATTAGGAAGTCTGCCAAAGATTTGATCTTGTAGAGAAAGAGATTAAAGAGCTCAAGGGAATGGTCGCCTCTCTCTATACAAACTTCTCTAGCCCCGTCACTTCTTTTAGCTTCGAGGACCTTCTTTCTCATCTACCCTCTCCTCCTTACCCTAATCCGGCACCACCATCCTCTCCTATCTCTACTTCTCCCACTTCTGTTTCTCCTTCTATTTCACATACATCTCCTACTTCTCCTTCTACCAATTTAGCCATTATTCCAGTTTCTCAGCCTACTCCCTCCACTACTCTGCCACCTATTTCTCAAGCTCTCTCTCCCATCTCTCAACTTCCTCCTCTCCCTATTCCTATCACCTTGCCTACTTTTGCTTCTCCTTCTACTTCCCCTGATGTTGACAAAAATAAGGAGAAGAAAAGTTCTAATTAGCTTTACTGTTTATATTTTAGATGTTTACTATTTTATTTCTGTTGCTTATGTATTCTACTTATGTGACACTGTTTATGCATTTTGACAATCTAATGTTTTTTTTAGGTCTATTGAACTTTACTATTATTTATCAAGCTCATCAGTTTATCCTTCTACTAATTTTTTTTTTCTGACTTATGCATTCTTGTTGAATTCTAATTTTGTTAAAATTTGGTTCAATTAAAATTTTATCTGGTGGAATATGTTGCTCTTTGTTAACTTTACACCCATGTTTTGTCATCATCAAAAAAGGGGAGAATGTTAGATTTAAGGTTTTGATGATAACAAATTTAGTGTTTTCTGGCTTAAATAAGTTGATTGATCACCTAATTGATCAAAGGTTAATCAATCATGTGTTAGATAAACTACTTCTGTATTTTAGTTACTTAGCACTAATTTTGATTGATAATATGTTAGATAAATCAAACTTTATGAGTTGATCGATCACCGATAACACTTTAATGTAAAAGCTTGTAGAAAATTATTAATCAATTGGTTGATAATCTAGTGTTCGATTAGCTGTTGGATAAAGCCATAGAATCTTGGTAAGCATTTATCGATCACCAGATCGATCAAGTAGTTATCGATGAGAACACAGATGAATGGTAAAGCCTTTCCACTTACTTTATGTTTTGATCGATTCACCATTTATTGATCACTTTATTGATAAGACTTTTATCAATAATATGTTCTAACATTGCATGATAACTTACTTTTGGTTAATCGATAATATGTTCTATCTAAGTATTCTGTCAAGATCTTTAATCAATCAATTGATCAATCAATCATTTACCGATTAAATGATCGATCACCAACACCTTTACTACACATATCCATGTTGAGCTATTTTCAGATTACCTAATCAATCATTCACTTATCAATAAAAATATCGATTATCTTGACTTCCGCTTTTTATTTTCACATAACATGATCGATCAAAGTCTTTCCCTAATCTTTTCTATAAATATCTTTTATCAATCACTTAATCAATTAATCATTAATCGATCAATTAATCGATCATCATCTATTCTGTGATTTCACTGTGAAAATTTCTTTAAAACCTTTTTTTGATCATTTTTCCTATCAGCCATTTATCGATAAAGTATTCAATCAACACACTTTGATAATATATTTTCTCATACTTAGCTTTATCGATAGTATGATCAATCAAACAGTTTTTGATCATTTGTTTGATCGTTGTACCAGTTCATTTTATAACAACTATTCATGATGATCTTTAGAATCTATTATCTTTTTATCTTTAAGCTTTTCTTAGCCTTCCTTTTTGAACTTAACTCTCTATTGAAAGGATTCCAAGAAAAACGTTAACTTAAAAAGTTTAACCTTGCATAATTCATTTAGAGCTCGCTATATTCATGTCCCATCATTTATTGATCATGTGTTCGATCTTCATATGATCCATATTCTATTCGATAAATATATATATCTATTTAAGTCTTTCTCCTGGTATTTAGTCGATAACTTGATCAATCAACCATTCATCAATCAAGACATCAATCAAGTAAGTTCAGATTACATTTGAAGGATCTGATGATTGATTCTATACTTTCTAATTTGTTGTATCAATATCAATGATCATCACTTATTCTGTTATCCTTACAAATTTTACTGAAGAACAAGACTAACTTGTATCAAAAGACTTTTACAGATTACGAACCTCAACAGTGATTTAGTAGCCTTTAACCTACCATGTCAGAAGCATTAATGGCGAACTATGGTTGTAACTACCGAACACACACAAGTGATCTTCCAATGGTTGGAAGCTCTTTAGTCTAACGGATAATTAAACTCCTCCAACTATAAAAGGCGCGAAGGGTATTGAATGAAGTATTGAATGCGCGAGCTACCATCTACTAAGAAATTTACTGTTGCATTTAATACTCTATTTTACCAAGCATTAGTGTTTATCACTTATATACTCTGTGAGAGAGTTTGCTGTATTTTCTTTACTCAATTCTGAGAGTAACTCAAGAGTATGGACTCCTGAGAAAATTATAACCTTACGGGTAGTAAGGGGGAGTGATTGAGAGACTCAATTACTGTACTGAGGCATCAAGAGCCAGTTTAATCTTAGGAACATAGTGGAAATCTCAAAGGTATTCTGAAGACTGGACATAGGTCAAGTGGTTGAGACTAAACCAGTATAAACTCTGTGTCTTCGTTCTTCAGTGAAATCTTCCTAACTTAATCTCTTTTTTTTATTTGCTTCACTGTTTTATTACATCAACTTTTTATACTCCACCCAATTTATCTCCTCTTGGGTGAAGCTACCACTAAGAGTCCGGACTGATATTTTTGAAACTATCAATCCAGGAAGGGAAAAATGGAAAAATTTGAGAAATATTCTAGAAAATTCCTAAAAAATGGTAAAAAGATAAATTAAAGGTTTTGGAATCTTATTTGTAGCCCTGGAGGTAGAAATAGCATGAAAATGACTTATTATAGAATTTCCTGGAAATAATGGTTTTTTAGGAAAAATAGTAGAAATTGAGCAGAAATAATTATGTTAAATATATAGAGGCTTCAATAATTTTAGAAAAAATATGATAAAATTATTTAAGGATTTATTTGAGTTTACAAAATTATTTCCAGGCACTGAAGGTGCAAGAATTAATTTTAGAATATTTATTACCAAAATCTTATCAGTAAAGCCAGATTTCAGAAAAAATCAAAATAAATAGCTATATGTTGAGATAAATTTCAAAATTTTTTAGGGGCCTTTCCTATATTAAAAGATGATTTTTGATAGGGAGAAATGAATTTTTGGAGGCCCAAAATTATTTTTGAAAATAGTAATCGAAATAGTGACTTTTGGTTAGAAATTGATATTTGTGATTGGACTACACTTCTTCTTCTCTTTTAATCAGTTTAGGGCTTCATTTTGGACCAAGAGAGCCCAAAAATTTTCTGCAGTCATGGCCCAATATGCAACAAGAGTTTAAGCCTAATTTAAGCCTAAAATCCAAAAGAAAAATCAAGAAGAAGGGACATTTGGCATGAGTTGAAATTTGAGGCATATGAAGAGGGACACATGTCCCCTTATGTTATAAAAAATGGCACCATTTTGTAGGGCTTATGGTAAGATCTTGAGCTTTATAAATACCCCCCTAAATACATGAAATTCAGCCAAAATTAGACAAAAGAGGAAAAATTCTGTTCAACCAAAATCTCACCCTTAAGCAGCACATAAAACCTTCCAAATCAAGGGAAAATCATCAAGCTTTAAGCAAAGATCATTTAACCTATGTCTAAGCTTAATTTTGGTTAGATTTAAGGGTTGTTTTGGTTGGAATTTCATGACAAATCTTAAGCTTATATGCTGCCAACTTTCAATCACCATGAGAATGGATTAGGAAAGGATAGAGACCATGAATATGAGCTTGAAGTAGCATGTTTAATTGATGTTTGGATTGAATTTTGGAAGAAAACCAAAGTTAGGGTTTTTGTACCCTATTTGCCCACTATGTATTTTTTATGTTAGAGATTGTTTCAATGTGATTTGATGATTCTAATGAGTTTAAAAAGTGTTTTTGTGTAGGGAAATATCAAAGAAAAGTGTTTAAAATCATTGGAATCAAAAATGAAAATTTTGAAACCCTAAACCTACCTATTCTACCAAATTAGTTTAAGGGAGAAGAAGTACGATTTTGTTAAGTCTAATGACATTTGGATTCTACATGAAAAATTGTGTAGGAATGGCCCAAGAGATTTGTTGAAACAAAAAGGAGATAATTATGTCAAAAATCAAGGAAAAAGGGGTTTGATTGAGCTTAATGTTGAGCATTAGTATTTATGCTTGGATTATTGGTAATTTAGAATGTGTTTATAGTTGGATTGATAGACATTGTGTAAGAAATTGTAACATCCCAAAATTTCTAACCTAGAAATAGGGAAATATGTCATACCCTGATATCTTTAGTATGATTAATGAAAGATTTAGGGCTGACCAAGGCCAGGTGAGATAAAAGATAGATAAACAGCATAACAATTGAAGTGAGAACTGAAAAAGGATCAAATTGTCATTTTTAAAATGATTGGTCTACAAAGGGCATTATCGTAATTAGTGTCCAGAAATCCTAAAAATTTCCAGTAAATCATGGAAAATATAATTAATGTCGTAGAATGGTATTTGAGGTCTAGAAAGTAAATACAGGTTGAAAATAATTTATTCAAAATTATTTTAATTATTAATATTCTGGCTAAATTAAGGAAAATTAGCCAATATTAATTTTTAAAAATACTTAGAGATCTCAGAAAATTATGAAAAATTAAAGGAAATTCATTAGGAATTATGGAAATTTATAAAATTAATTCCAATCCTAAATGATGAGGAGGTTAGCTTTAATTGAATTTAAAGCTAAATTAATATTGGTAGATTTTCTGTTTTTACAGAAATGACAATTTAAGGAGTTATAGAGGGAGAAAAATTATGAAATTAATCAGGAAATACCCCTTTACTGAGACATAATTAATGGTGAGCTGATATAAGAATTTTGAGATACTAGAATTTTTCAGCTATCAGATAAAATAAACCAGTACTATATTAAGACTCAGTGGACTGTCTGGACATCAGGGGTGATAAAATTTCCTACAGATGGACAAGGACACATGTCACGCCTAAATTGGCCAAGAAAAGAAAAAAGAAAAAAAAGAAAAAGAAAAAGAAAATAATAAATCAAGATAGGTTAAAACCTAATTAGGTTTAAGTAAGATGATTAGGGTTAAGCCATCTTCCGTAGGATTGTGACATGTGGCAAACATGGTTAATTGGATGGCTAGGATTCAACCATCTACTTTTGAAAAGTCAAAAGTTTCTAGAAGGTTGATTAGCCAAGTTAATCAAGGGATTAGGAGAGTAAACCTTGATTAGAGCCTAATTAATCTTAATGGATAAGAAGAGATAACATAAGCCCTAATGACTCATCATCCAAGTATCAACATATTAAGCTACCTAGCCTAAGATTTGCACATGTGGAAAGAGGTAAAAATTGGAGGGTTAAGATTAAGTCTTATGCAAGAAGGGCATATGTGGAATTAGTGAAATATGAAGCCTATAAATACCCCCTCACATGTTCATTTTATGCAAGACCTTTCAAGTAGGAAACCTCTTGCAATTTTCATGTAGAGAGAGAAAGAGGAGAATTCTAGTGAGAGAAAGTCATCTGGAAGCAAGGTAAGCTTCTAAAACTCTTCCATTTCAAGTTATAATGATGGTATGTTAGTTTTAGGCTATTTTAATGATGGTAGAAGTCATTTTCCTAAGGGGAAGTGCTGCCCAAATTTTATCAAAATGATAGGGAATGGTTTAGATGAAGATTAAGCATGGTTAAAGGTTAAAGATTAAGTGGTTACATGTTAGTTTGGTTGAAAATCCTTTTCCCTACAAATATATATATGGTTCGGCCAAGCTAAGTCAATGGGAAGGGATTGGATTTTCGTAAAACTAATATGATAAATGGATTCTACATGAAAAATTATGTAGGAAAGGCCCAAGAAAGTTCAAGAATCAAAGCTAGAAAAATAAACCCTAAAAATCAAGAAAAAGGGGTTTAAAGGGTTATGTTAAGTTGTGAAGTTGCAATGATACTTAATGTTGTGTCATTGATTGCCTAATAGGCTATACATAACAAAGGGGCAAAGATCTAGTCAAGAGGAAAGAGTTCAAAAGGAAGGAAAGCATTCAAGGTAGCTTTTGCAATTCATTATATTAGAGTGTTACCTTACTTTGTATGATTATGGATATGTGTTTTGCTAATTTGTTATGCTATGAGGTGGATGAGAATGTTATGTTATATGATGTTGCCTCCATGTAAATTATGCTTTGGCTTATGCTATGTTGAGTGCTATGAATGTTTATGATGATATGTCCTTGCCATAGCATGAACATAAAGTTAAAGTATGCATGCATGTAACTTGATTTACAATGTATTGTGTGACCTTGATAATGTATGCAATTGCTACTAAGATTCCCCAAGAATCTTACCCCAATATTTAAACAAACCCTAGGGCCTTCAACATCCAAGGGCAAAAGAAAGGAGTTGGCTCTTACTTGAAGAGGTAGTAAGCCATAGTAACTTTATATGGCTTTGAACCTTTCTATTTTGGAGGAATGTAATATGAAGCATGCTTTGTGTTTCCAATAGTATGATTAAGGTTAGAGGTATACAAGCATGAGTAGAATGGTCCAAGCATGATTAGAAATAGCTAATATAGCTAAGGAGAGTATGCTATGATGTTAAGTGGTCAATTAAGTTAAGTTACCCTTCCAAAGGGGGTAAGAAGTCAACTAAAAAGGATCAAAGTTTGACCATTGACCATTTGAGTAAACGAGTGAGTTAGGTTTTGAAATTTGGCGAGCAAAGAGATCTTATTTTTCTCTTTAAAAGGAGGGGTAGTTTGCCTGATTCCGATAACCGAGCAGAAAGTTTTGCCTTTCCAAAGTTAGGCAAAAATCAAGTAAAATCCGAAAATGACCAAATGAACAGTAACTTTTTCAAAGAAAATTGGGCTCGAATTCCAGGAAATCAGTCCAGACACTATTTTTCCTCAAAATTATATCTAAAGAGCTTTCCGTAGAACTTGGAATCACTCAATTTCAATTTTTCTACAATTAGTTATGAATTTTCGAAGTTTGTCACATTTTAAGGTGACAATGAATAGTAACCCGTAAGTGAAAATTTTCAAACTTGATTTTTTATCATTTGTAGCCTTCATAAGTGATTCCAAATGCTTCCGCAAGATAAGTTATTTGGTATAAACATAAGGTGTTACAGAAATCAAAGAGGAGCATGAATTTCCCAAAGAAGCCAAAATAATTAATCAAGAGGTAGCTTTGAACTCATAATTTGAATGCTTTCTTGCTTGTTTAAACGTGTGTGTGTTATTTGATTTATATTGCCATGATGTGATTAAGCAAAGCATGCAACTATGTGGGAAATGCTATGTTTAATATGCCTTGGCATTATGTTATGTGGAGTGATTAATGGTTTGATTGGTTGCTTTTTTTCCGTGGCAAATGGTATGAACATGAAATGTTGCATGAAAATGTTGTTTTGATGATAACATAGCACATTTTTACCTAGCATAATTAACATGATAATTATGATTCATTGCTACTGAGATTTCTATGAAATCTCATTCCTTTATGTTCAAATATTCATAAGGAGATCATTTTGGGAGATAATTGATTGTTATGTCTTTTGGAACAATGTTTGTGATTATTATGAGTTGTTTTGAATTTTTGTGAATTATGTGGGATTTATGTATTAATGACCAAAGTTGATATGCATGTGATTATATCATCAAGAAATCATGTGTTGGCATGGGTTATGTGAGTGGAATGGTCATATGGAATGGAAAGAGAAGAGTAACCAAGAATTGTATAAAAAAGGGATAAAAGTTGAATTTTTAAGGGTAAAATTTGACCATACGAAATTCTATGCAAATGGATGAGAAGTTGGTTAAAATTTGGCAAGCTTATAGATTATATTTTTAATCTTTAAAGCAAGTGGTATTTTATTAAATTTGGAGTTGTATATAAAGAGTTATGCCCTTCCAAAGTTAGCTATAAATTTTGAAAAACTGAAAAATAACCATATGAATAGTACCATTTTACATGAAATTTGGGACTGATTGGTAAAGTTTGGATACTAGTGAGTATTTTTTCCTTAAAGACCATATTAAGAGTTTTAAATAGAACTTTGAACCACTTTATTTTTATTTTTTTTAGAATTAATTATGAATTTTCAAAGTTTGGCCTTAATTAGGGTTATAATGAATAGTAACCTAAATTTATGAAATTTTAAAGTTCAAATTTTTATAACTGAAGCCATAAGAAATGATTCTAAATGGTTCCATTTAAGACAAAACATGGTTTAAAAGTAAGGTGTGACATATGGCATGTTCAAGCCCTCTTGAGTTAGGTTTATTGAACTCAGATTGCTCACTTGTATATATACTACCCATACTTATAAGGTGCTTAAATTAGTTATAAGGGCCATGACATAGATATTAGAATAATTGTGTGATTTTAGGTTAATTTTCCTTATGACTAGCTATCACTTAGGGACCACATTAGAGTGGGACAAGGGATCTTCCCACTCACATCCTAGTTATGGTTAATAGAAGCACATGTGATACAAATTGCATGTCACGATGTTTGTTTTAATTTGTTTAAAGCGTGTCGCATTTTTATTTCTTTGTTGTCATTACGCAGACTTTAGTTCTAGGTGCACTTAGAACTCTTCACTTGACAAACTATGACATGTTCAAGATGAGTTCTTTATCTAGCCCACAAGTATCATGAGCTGCACGACTATTTATAATGTTCAACCTATTTTCTATGCAGCTCTCATCTCAAATCTACTTGAGGTGACATGTGTGTAATGATACTTCTCAACCATTCCATGGTTCTTACTACATGGCTAGTGATCATGCAATATCTCATCTTCTATGTTCCTCATGAACATTTAAGGATGATTACTCGTATGAGAAAGTCAACCTTATCTTGTATGACACTATAAGCATTGTATACCATTGAATGATTTCAAAAAGGAGTGCCTAACTTTATTAAAGAAAATAGGGTTCAATACACAAGGTTCTACGCATACCCATAGCCTTTACATGTTTAATAAAAGGGTCTCTAGTTATGGGCCTCATAAGGGGATCAGCTAACATCTTTTGAGTGGAAAGGTATTAAATAGTGACTAAGTAATCATATCTCTTATAAAATGATATTTAATGTCTATGTGTTTAGTCCTACTGTGACACTTTCAGTCCTTACTATAAGCTTCTTCTACTTGGCCTGTCACAATGTATGAGAACTAGTCCTTTGTTTGTGTTGTTCATCATTAATCACTCTAAGAACCTCTTAAGCCATAAAGCTTCTTGAATGGTGGCAGAGCACGCCACATATTCTGATTCTATAGAAAGTAAAGACACATGTCTACTTCTTACTTCTCCAGGAAATTGCTATGTTTCCTAGGAAAAATGTGTATCCTAAAGTAGAGTGGTGCTTATTGAGATCTTTGACCCAACCAATATCAGAGAATCCATCCAAGCACAGGTTGTTACCATCATAGCATAACTTAAAGTCTATGGTTCCTTTCAGGCACCTCATGATTCTCTTTGCGGCTTCTAAGTGTTTCACACCTAGATTTGATTGGAAATGGCTTACAAGTCCAACTACAAAACACATGTTTGGTCTTGTGCGCAGCATTACATACATCAAACTACTAATTGCACTTGAGTATGAAACTCTTTTCATGCACTTTATATTGAATTTGTTTGTAGGGTACATATCCTTAGTTAAGTTATGTGCCTTGACAATAAGGGTATCTATGGGTTTACAGTCTCTCATGTTAAACTGTTCAAGGACTTTAGTTGTATATGTAACATCCCAAAATTTCTAACCTAGAAATAGGAAAATATGTCATACCCTGATATCTTTAGCATGATTAATAAAAGATTTAGGGTTGACCAAGGCCAGGTGAGATAGACGATAGATGAACGGCACAACAATTGAAGTGAGAACTGAAAAAAAACCAAATTGTCATTTTTAAAATGATTGGTCTATAAAGGGCATTATCGTCATTAGTGTCCAGAAATCCTAAAAATTTCCAGTAAATCATGAAAAATAGAATTAATGCCGTAGAATGGTATTTGAGGTCTAGAAAGTAAATACAGGTTGAAAATAATTTATTAAAAATTATTTTAATTATTAATATTCTGGCTATTAATATTAGTGAATATTAATTATTAAAAATATCTAGAGATCTCAGAAAATTATGAAAGGTTAAAGGAAATTCATTTAGGAATTATAAAAATTTATAAAATTAATTCCAACCCTAAATGATGAGGAGGTTAGCTTTAATTGAATTTAGAGTTAAATTAATATTAGTAGATTGTCTGTTTCTACAGAAACGGCAATTTAAGGAGTTATAGAGGGAGAAAAATTATGAAATTAATCAGGAAAGTTCCCTTTACTGAGATATAATTAATGGTGAGCTGATATAAGAATTTTGAGATACTAGAATTTTTCAGCTATCAGATAAAATAAACCAGTACTATATTAAGACTCAGTGGACTGTCAGGACAACAGGGGTGATAAAATTTCCTACAGATTGCCAAGGACACATGTCACACCCAAATTGGCCAAGAAAGGGAAAAAGAAAATAATAAATCAAGTTAGATTAAAATTTAATTAGGGATAAGTAAGATAATTAAGGTTAAGTCATCTTCCGTAGGATCGTGACCCATGGCAAACATAGTTCATTGGATGGTTAGGATTTAACCATCTATCTTTGAAAAGTCAAAAGTTTCTAGAAGGGTAATTAGCCAAGTTAATCAAGGAATTAAGAGAGTTAACCTTGATTAAAGCCTAATTGATCTTAGTGGATAAGAAGAGATGACATAAGCCTTAGTGACTCACCATCCAAGTGTCAACATATTAACCCACATAGCCTAAGATTTGTAAATGTGAAAATAGGTAAAAATTGGAGGGCTGAGATTAAGTCTTATGCAAGAAGGGCATATGTGGAATTAGTGAAATTTGAAGCCTATAAATAGCCCCTCCCACATGTTCATTTTGTTTGAAGCCTTTCAAGTAGGAAACCTCTTGCAAATTTTCATGTAGAGAGAGAAAGAGAAGAGTTCTAGTGAGAGAAAGTCATTTGGAAGCAAGGTAAGCTTCTACAACTCTTCTATTTCAAGTTATAATGATGATATGTTGGTTTTAGGCTATTTTAATGATGATTGGAAGTCATTTTTCTAAGGGAAGTGCCGCCCAAATTTCCTCAAAATGGATAGGAGGGGTTTAGGTTATGTATGGTTAAGATTAAGCATGGTTAAAGGTTAAGGATTAAGTAATTACATGTTAGTTTGGTTGAAAATCCTTTTCCCTATAATTATATATATGGTTCGGCCAAGTCAAGTTCAATGGGAAGGGATTGGATTTTCATAAAACTAATATGATAAATAGATTCTACATGAAAAATTATATAGGAAAAGCCCAAAAAAGTTCAAGAATCAAAACTAGAAAAATAAACCCTAAAAATCAAGAAAAAGGGGTTTAAGGGGTTACGTTAAGTTATGAAGTTGTAATAATACTTAATGTTGTGTCATTGGTTGCCTACTAGGCCATACACAACAAGAGAAGGAAAGGTTAGCAAGGAAGAAGAGAAATTCTGTTAGGATTATGGTTTTGATGATAACAAAGTTAGATTAAAATTGGTTAGGTATGTTGATCGATCATCTGATCGATCAAATGTTTATCGATAAGCTATTAGATAATTGTTCAGTATAAATCAAATGTATGTTAAGTATTTTAATCGATGAGTTGTTCGGTAATTCATTAATCGATAAAATGATCGATAATCGTTAACGCGAAAGTCATAGAAGGTAACTGTCGGTTATTGATAGTTTAATCGATAATCCCAGATGATCGAACAAGTGACAGACAAAAAGAAGTGAATCTGGACTGATCTTATCGATCAAGTAATCGATAAAAGAGTTATCGATAACGACATCGATAAATGGTAAGACACTCTACCTGTTTGAATAAATGTTTCTGACATTGTTTATCGATCACATTATCGATCATCTTATTATCGATAATATGATCAAAAATTAAGCTCTAACCTTCTTCAATGCAGGTACTGATTATAGACTATTTAATCGATAACTTTATCAATCATCAAATTATCGATCACATGACCGATAATCTATGTGCCAGTTGCTTCTACTTAGTTTTCTTTGGAACTAAGTTATCGATAACATTATCGATAATTAGAGCTCCCTACTTATCTCTTTTTCAGATAACATGATCGATAAACAGCTTTAGTACAAATTCTTCCCATTACTGTTTATCGATAATTTGATCGAACATGTCTTGATCGATCACCTATTCGATAATTCTTGAATATCCTTGTTTCTCACGAAAAGTTTTACACTTGACTTTTATTGATAACATTATCGATCACAATTTTATCGATAATGTGTTCGATCAACATGCACTAAAGTTTCAATTCTGTAACTTGAATTATCGATAAATTGATCAATCAACCTTTACTCGATAATCTAATCGATCATTTGATTTCTGTCAGTTTATTTTCAGCAAGCTATAACATGTCTCATACTCACTTAACTACTCATTTCCAAGATGTTTCTGCTTGCACAATCCTCATGATTACTATAATAAGTAATGCATATTTAAAGGAACTCTGATTTACATATCAATCGAAGATTTCCTGTTGCTCTTTATCGATCACCTGATCGATAAACCATTGTTCCATCATTTGATCGATAAACGTCTTCAACTAATCGAAAAATTCTCTTTCTGTTTTTCAATAACCAAATCGATCAATCAGTAATCGATCACCACTTCGATAAACCTTTTCCAGAATATCCTTATGCACCTTTTACGGATAATTCATTCCATCTAGAATCATTGAGTAATCAATTAGTCATTCATCCTGATAAGCTTACACCATATCATTCTTACTTGTTTAAAGTTTAAAATATGGATGCAAATACAATGGCTCCTCAACGAGATTACGTAACCTGTAACCCGCAGTGTCAGAAAGCTCAGATGCATTAATGGCGGAACCGTTGGAACTGGCTAAACACGCAAACGGAGTCACAACGGCTAGAAGCTCTTCCATCTAACGGATACTTAACGATCTCAACTATAAAAGGCGCAAAGAAGCATTAATGAGAGGATTTGAATACCGGAACTACCATCTGTGATTATTAAGTCTAGCATTCAATACTCTGTTTCTTCAACATTATTGAGCGTCAGTGTTCATCATTAAATTTTACTCTGTAAGAGAGTCGATATCTATCCTTTATTAATCACGATTGAGTGATACTCAAGAGTGTGGACTCTTGAGTGGGTTTGTATCCTTACGGGAGTAAGGGGGAGTGATTGAGTGATTCAATTACTGTACTGAGGCACCAAGAGCCCGATCAATCTTAGAAGATAGTGAAATACTCAGAGGTGTTTTGAGGACTAGACGTAGGTCAAGTGGTTAAGACCGAACCAGTATAAATCCTGTGTCTTCCGCTCTGCGGTGAAATCCCTGTTAACTCTAACTCTCTGTTTCTGATATTGTCTCGTTATTTAATTTCGCAATAATTTTTAACTCACCCAATTCACCCCCCTCTTGGGTGAGATTGCTTTTAACATTTGGTATCAGAGCAGGTCTCTTCATTAAAAACTTAACAGTCCAAAGAGAGATCTAATGGCAGGATTCGGAGACAGTGTGCTACCGGAAGGATGCTCAACGTCCAAACCGCCAGCTTCAGTGGAGAAAATTACACCTTCTGGAAAATGAGGATGAAGATCTTCATCAAGGCCACAGAGTATGGATTGTGGGACATAATAGAGCATGGCAACTATGTCCCAATGAAAACAATAGATGGACAGCAAGTACGCAAGAGTCCCAGGGAGTTCGATGAGGAAGACAAGAAGCTGGTGATCTTAAACGACAAAGCTATCAACATACTCACATGCGCACTCAGCCAGAGGGAATATTTCAGAGTTTCAAGTCTGGAAACTGCAAAGGAGATGTGGGAAGCCCTGGAGATAGCTCACGAAGGAACCACCGGTGTAAAACAGAGCAGAATCAACACTCTCACCACCGAGTTTGAGTTATTCAGAATGAAGGAAGGAGAGAGCATCCGAGACATGGAGGTCAGATTCTCACATCTCATAAACCACCTCACTGCACTTGGAAAGAAATATAGTCAAGAAGATCAAGTGAGGAAAATACTAAGCGGTCTCACAAAAGAATGGGAACTAAAAGTAACAGCAATTGAAGAAACCAAAGGAGAGTCTATTGGTTTTGTTGCAGCGCTGTTCTGAAGCCTTGCTGAATACGAGAGCAAACAAAAATACAAAAAGGAGATGAATGAGAAGAACCGGAAAAGCATCGCTCTTAAAACTCAAGAGAGTGAAGATGACAATGAAGATGATCTTGAAGATGATAAAATGGGCCTGATAGTCAGAAGGTTCAAGAAATTCTACAAGAACAGAACTGGAAAGAAGTTCCAGCCGAAACGCAGAGTTTCAACATATCAGAATGAATCAAAGGATCCAATCATTTGCTTCGAATGCAAGAAGCCAGGACATATCAAGGCAGAATGTCCCCAACTATCCAGAATGAAGGATAAAGAAAAGAAGAAATAAAGATTTAGAAAGAAGAAAGCCTTCGTCACATCAATCTGGGGAGATAGTTCTTCAGAGGAAGAAGAAGAAAGTGATGATGAAGAAACCGCTAACATCTGTTTAGTGGCCCAGGAAAACGAAGAATCAGAGACAGATGAGGTAATAATTTCTGAACCATCTTATGATGAATTACAGTCCGAATACAATGCATTACATTTAGAATTAGTAAGAATTGCAAAGGAGTTGGTAAGCTCCAAGAAAAGAATAAAGCTTTTAGAAGAAAAACAATCAAAGGTTGAAGGCAATGTAGATTCGCTCTCAGTTTGCAAAGATTGCGAAATGAACAAAAAGAAGATTAAGGATCTTACCAGAACCTTAGAAAAATTCACTAAAGGTAGTGAAATGCTTAAAGTAATCCTAAGAGCTCAACGATGTTCAATGGACAAAACTGGTATAGGATACGATCCAACTCAAGATAAGTCAAAGGGAAAGAAAAAGAGTAGTCATAGATCATATCTTACATATTTTAGAAATTCTGTGCATTCTTCAAATCCATTTGCACTTTGTTCTTACTGCAACCGTAAAGGCCACTCAACTTCTTCTTGTTACCATAAGAAGAAAGGAACCTACGGAACATTAAAATGGGTGCCTAAAGGTACTTATGTACCAAAGACAACTCATACTAACAAAAAAAGACCCAAGAAGGTATGGGTACCTAAAACATGATTGTGATTTTGCAGGTATGTCTCAAGGCATCCAGAACAAATAAATAGTATATTGACAACGGATGCTCCAGACACATGACGGGTGACACTGAGAAGTTTACATCACTCAAACCAAAAGAAGGAGGAAAAGTAAGTTTCAGAGGAAACCAATAGGGAAGAATTGCTGGAATCGGAGAAATTGGAAGTAGCATGGGCATGAAGGTCGAAGACGTATACTACGTGGAAGGTCTATGTCATAATCTTCTCAGCGTTAGTCAAAGTGTGGACAAAAACAACTGGATGATCTTTGATTCTGAAGAATGCTTAATCATAAGCAAAGATGACCTACCTTTGAAGAAAGAAGAATTGAACACAAAGCTGAGAGCTCCGAGGGACGGTAACTGTTATACACTTCAAATTGATTCTAAAACCTCTGAAAACTGTTTTATTAGTAAAAAGGAGGAAAGTTGGATTTGGCACAAATGACTTGCACATGTTAACATGAATCAACTTTCAAAATTGATAAAAAGGGATCTAGTTGTCGGTTTACTAAAAATTCAGTATGAACGTGATATTATCTGTGATGCATGTCAAAAGGGTAAACAAACAAAGTCTTCGTTTAAATCAAAGAAGACAATCTCAACTGAAAGACCACTTCAAATGATTCACATGGATTTGGTCGGTCCATCAAGAGTAAAAAGCTTTGGTGGAAATCTGTATACTCTTGTAATAGTTGATGACTATTCGAGATTTACCTGGACCTTGTTTCTTTCCTCTAAAGATGAAACGTTTAATGCATTTATTATTTTTGCCAAAAAGGTTCAAAATGAGAAAGGTACATCTATTGTGTCAATCAGGTCTGATCACGGAGGAGAATTTGAAAACAATGAATTTGCAGACTACTGTGAGGAGCATGGAATTGACCACAACTTCTCTGCACCAAGAACTCCTAAACAGAACGGAGTAGTTGAACGAAAGAATAGAGTACTCACGGAAATGGCTAGAGCAATGTTAAATGAGAAAGGAGTCTCACAAGTATTCTGGGCAGAGGCAATGAGCACTGTAACATCCCGATTTTTGGGCCTAGAAGTATCAGAAATAGCCTGAATGGGATAGGCTACTAGACCCCTTTTTAGTAGAGGTCTTAAAGATGAGAAAGAAAGTTAAAGCAGTTTTAGGGACTAAACTGCAAAGTGAATGTTTAAAGGGGCTAAAGGGTAATCAAAGTTAAAGGCTCCAGTAAAGTCTCAAAGGCCCAGAAAGAGAAAAGAGGCTAGATATAGACCAAAGGTTAAGTTAGAAGCCTTAAAGAGATGGTTTTATGAGGTTGAGCCTAAGCAGGGGTAAAACCGTAAATTCAGAAAGTTACGGCCATCAGGGGTAAAAATGGAAAGTACTTAGAAAATTTTAAGAAAATCCCAGAAAATGAGAAATAATATTCTAAGGCTCTTTTGTGAAGAGAGATGACGAAAATACCCCTGAGGTAACTTAAAAGGAATTTATAAGTTTATGGCTCAATTTGAGATGTAGAGGTAGATTTAATTGTTTGAGTCATAAGGAAACCTCAAAAAATTATGGTAAAATGGGGATGTATGATCTAAGAGACTATAGAAAATTATAAAATTAGTCTCATCCCTAGAAGACCAGCAAAATGGCTTTAAGAATACTTAAAAGCCAGTTGTGCCGAAAAAGGGCATTTTAAAGAATGATTTTTAAGTAGGGCTACAGGTTGAGTTATGACATGAGAAAATTCACAGATTTTTTCTAGAGTATGAGGAATTTTATGATATTTTTGGATGAATTTTTGGAGCTCTGGATTGAATAAAATGCTCCAATCAAATATTAAATAATTTTGTCCCCTAAATAGGAGACAAAACCAAAGAAAATATCTAAGAGCCATTATGACGATGCTGAGTCGCCAAGCGTAATGATGACACCTACGAGTCATCATGCTGAGTCACCAAGCGTAATCATGACACCTACGAGTCATCATGCTGAGTCACCAGAAGATATTTATGGACAGCATAAAAATCAGAACGCAGTATGAGAATATTTTAGACAGTCTTTTGTCTACCCGTTATAGTGAAATCTCTACTGCATGACTCAGTAAGGTTAAATAGCCTGTCAGTAGAGCTAATTATTTTCATCTATGCTCCTCTGAGATGGCGCCATATATGTACCTTTTATTGGCCAGAATTTTAAGAGGAAGTTGTCCCAACAGTATAGGGTAAGTCAAGACTCGAAAAGTATCTGATATGGTGCAAGATTGGCTTGACAGGTGGAGAAATAATTAAGAGAATATTTTTGCATGAATTTTCCATTTATTTTCACCCTATTTTAATGCCATAAATGATGAAAGGACATGAAAGTGACAAGTGTATGGTTAGATGAGAAAAAGAAAATATTACGTGTACGGCTAGATGGAAGACACGTGTACGGTCGGATGCAAGACACATGTGCGGTTGGATTAAAGACATGTGGCTTGATGATGTAAGCATGATGTCATCATGATGAGGTAAGCATGATGTCATAGGACACTTGTCACCGTAAGATCAAAAGAGAAATGGACGGTCCAGATCGAGCCACGTATTTTTAAGATCAACAGTCCAGATTCAGTCTGCTTTTCTATAAATACCCCCTCCCCTCCCTACCATTTCGTCCAAGCATAAGGAATCCATGGGGAAGCTCTTTCAAAATGGTTTCTAGAGAGAGAAAGAAGAGGGAGAAAGAAAGGCCAAGTGGTTCCAAGCCAGATCAAACTCTAAAACAAGGTATGTGATCATTATAGCACCTGATTTCATGCCTATTTCGGATTAGTTACTGTGTGTATCTGATTCTGAAATTTTTTATACTTAAAGTAAACTCTGTGAGCTTTAAATCCATAGATAGAACACTTCATTTGGATATGTGTACGATTTATGGTGATTTTTCAAAGTTAGGGTTCGAAATCTGGAAACAGTGTTTAACTTTTGGAAGAGTTTCGAGTTCCGTACAGTTCCGGTACTGTTCAGTGTAGAATTGGCTCCTGAAACTATTTTTCCCTTAAATTTAACTTAAGGGGATTTCAGTGAGACTTGGAACCACTCAATTTGGATTTTTCTAGAATTAATTATGAATTTTCAAAGTTGAGCAAAAATTCTGGAAATTCTGCGTGAACAGTACCCACGAGGCAAAATTTCCAGATTTGGTATTCTTGAATCTAAGGCCATCTAAAGTGGTCCTAATTAACAAGAAATGGATCTTAAGGATGGGAAATGATAAGATTTATGTTAGAAAAGTTGGAAAGAAAACCCTAAGACTAAGAGAAAGGGTTGAGGTTCAAGAAAGCTAGTCTTGAACTTTATGTAATCTAGTGGTCCTAATGGATTGTATGATCAATGTGACTATGTTTAGGACCTTTGAAACATCCAAGAGGATGTTTGGTGATGTTGACTGAATGTCCACATGGTTGGAAAGACAAGGGAATCAAAGGAAAAGCAAGGGGAAAGCCATGTTACAAGGTAGTGAACTTACCTGTACTGTGTGCTTGATATGTATGCTTGCATGATGTGATTGTGTTGCCATGATGTGACTAAGCTATGATGAAATATTTGCAAAGTTATATTTGTAAGTTTATGTTATGTTTTGCCTCGGCAATATGTTATGGAAGCATGAAATGCTTTAGCTTACTTTCCATGGCATTCATGTGTTAATGTTATAACATGTCATGCATGTGCATTATGTCTTGCATGCTTATGGGTAGTGTTTGCTACTGAGATTCTCCCGAATCTCACCCCTCCCTAACCAACCATTTAGGTCAATCAATGATGGGCAATAATGGCATGAGAAGCAAGGAGAGGTAAGCGGAGAATTATTCTTGTTAATGGATGAGACTGTTGAATAATGTATAATTCTATTATTTTGTGAACTATGTTATGGATGCCAATGATGCCATGTATTTAATTATAATATTTATGGCATGAATGAAAGTGTATGAGCATGAACGGAAAAGAGTAAGGCCATGTTATGTATGCCAAAGAAATAAAAAGAATTAAAGAGATGTTAAGGGATAAAACGTAAGTCCTGGAGCAGTGAGTTTGTACCTCCAGTTTGACCTATTAAACGAGTGAGTTAGGTCATAAGATTTGGCAAGCAAAGAGATATGATGTTTCTCTTTAAAATGAGGGGTAGTTTGCCTAATTCCGATAACTGAGTAGAAAGTTATGCCTTTGGAAAGTTAGGAAAAAAATACAGTAAAATCTGAAAATGACCAAATGAATAGTAACTTTTTCAAAGGAAATTGAGCTCTAATTTCAAGGCAATCAGTTCAGAAACTATTTTTCCTCAAAATTTTATCAAAAGAGCTTTCTGTAGAACTTGGAATCACTCAATTTCAATTTTTCTGCAATTAGTTATGAATTTTCGAAGTTTGTCATATTTTAAGGTGACAATGAATAGTAACCCGTAAATGAAAATTATTAAACTTGATTTTTCATCAATTGTAGCCTTCAAAAGTGATTCCAAATGCTTCCGCAAGGAAAGTTAATTGATTTAAACATGAGGTGTTACATTTTTTTGGTATCAGAGCAAATGGTTCTGGCAACCAGAACAAATTTTAAATTTAAAATTTTTATGCTCTGAATTTTGAGGAAAATAATTTACACTGTTCATTAATAAATTTATTTGGTCATTTGGATTACAGAAAGCTTAGGTGTTTTCTCCGAAAGAAATAGACATAGAAGAGAAGTAAGGAATGATAGAGAGTAACCTGAGGAATAGGTAGTCGTTGCCAAGAGACTACCCCTCAGGAGAGGAATGGTTGAGCTGAGAGAGCTTGACCAAGGAATGAGTTAAAGTTGAAAGACATCTCCAGAGGGTAATGGCTAAGAGTATGGTAAGCCAGTAAAGAATAGGAGTCTAGACCCAAATAAGGAAGCAGGGTGACAACCTAGCCTCGGGTGATTGGTTAAAGGTGCCTGACTAGAATGTCATACAGCGGAGATGTTTTAATGATCAATGCCTGCTGTGTAATATGGTCAGTTTATGATTAGCATATGACCACAAAAATGAATGGTTAAGGCTACAGTAAGCCAGTCAGAGGTATAAGTCAATGCCCTAGTAAGGGAACTGAATGTCAACCTGTACCTTAAGTAATCGATGTGACCTCTATAGAGGCAAGGTAACAGGATGAGATGTTTGAGGTTTGTTCAAATCCCTGAATAGAGGTAGAAATCCCTAAGGGATAGTGAACTAAGAGGGACAGATATTAGAAGATAATGAATGAAGGGTCAATGATGACCTAGGTGCCAGACCTAGATACCACACAGCAAGGTGATTGAATATTCACTGTGTAATATGATGAGAATATGGTCATCAATACCTGACCATAGGAATAATTGGTCAAGAGGTAAAGAAAGTTAGAAAGAGTAAAGTGAAGTAAGATCTCTCTTGAGGATAGAGATGAAAGGAAATGAATAAGAACATGATAGTGGATGGTTACATTGGGAACTAATGAACAGAGAGAGATAAGCAAGTTCCTAGTAATACCTAGAGCTTGATGATGCTTAGATACATGATAATGTTAGGGACTAAACAATATTCTTTTATGTCCCTAAGGCATCCAAGAGCGTGCAACCATGTAACTCAGGCCATTAAGGAATCTAAGAAATGAGATTCCTATAGATAGATGCCACTGCCTACACGATTGAATAATCCAGTGGAGAGGCTCCCTTTAATGGGGATATGGTATTCGAGGAGTGTACCCTAGAAGAGATTGCATATAAGCGAAGTTTTGACCATGAAGTACCTCTCTAAGATTGGGGAATGGTTCTCCAAATTAGAGTGACGCTGCTCTAGTAAGAGTAAGCTATCCTCTGAAGAAATGAAACAGAAAGTAAGTGGTTGAGTTGACGATGCTCCAATTAAAGCAATCTGTCCTCCCACAAGAAAAGTAGAAGCAGCCGAGGCAAGGTACAGGATGGACCTTACCCTAGAGAGAGAGTGAAACTGGTTAAGACAATAGAAGTGTGATATGCAAACAGATGCTCTTTGAGCTTAACAGGGTACTACGAGGTACTGAAGGATAATGAGAATGTGATGATATATCCCGATTTTTGGGCCTAGAAGTATCAGAAATAGCCTGAATGGGATAGGCTACTAGACCCCTTTTTAGTAGAGGTCTTAAAGATGAGAAAGAAAGTTAAAGCAGTTTTAGGGACTAAACTGCAAAGTGAATGTTTAAAGGGGCTAAAGGGTAATCAAAGTTAAAGGCTCCAGTAAAGTCTCAAAGGCCCAGAAAGAGAAAAGAGGCTAGATATAGACCAAAGGTTAAGTTAGAAGCCTTAAAGAGATGGTTTTATGAGGTTGAGCCTAAGCAGGGGTAAAACCGTAAATTCAGAAAGTTACGGCCATCAGGGGTAAAAATGGAAAGTACTTAGAAAATTTTAAGAAAATCCCAGAAAATGAGAAATAATATTCTAAGGCTCTTTTGTGAAGAGAGATGACGAAAATACCCCTGAGGTAACTTAAAAGGAATTTATAAGTTTATGGCTCAATTTGAGATGTAGAGGTAGATTTAATTGTTTGAGTCATAAGGAAACCTCAAAAAATTATGGTAAAATGGGGATGTATGATCTAAGAAACTATAGAAAATTATAAAATTAGTCTCATCCCTAGAAGACCAGCAAAATGGCTTTAAGAATACTTAAAAGCCAGTTGTGCCGAAAAAGGGCATTTTAAAGAATGATTTTTAAGTAGGGCTACAGGTTGAGTTATGACATGAGAAAATTCACAGATTTTTTCTAGAGTATGAGGAATTTTATGATATTTTTGGATGAATTTTTGGAGCTCTGGATTGAATAAAATGCTCCAATCAAATATTAAATAATTTTGTCCCCTAAATAGGAGACAAAACCAAAGAAAATATCTAAGAGCCATTATGACGATGCTGAGTCAGCATGCTGAGTCGCCAAGCGTAATGATGACACCTACGAGTCATCATGCTGAGTCACCAAGCGTAATCATGACACCTACGAGTCATCATGCTGAGTCACCAGAAGATATTTATGGACAGCATAAAAATCAGAACGCAGTATGGGAATATTTTAGACAGTCTTTTGTCTACCCGTTATAGTGAAATCTCTACTGCATGACTCAGTAAGTTAAGTAGCCTATCAGTAGAGCTAATTATTTTCATCTATGCTCCTCTGAGATGGCGCCATATATGTACCTTTTATTGGCCAGAATTTTAAGAAGAAGTTGTCCCAACGGTACAGGGTAAGTCAAGACTCGAAAAGTATCTGATATGGTGCAAGACTGGCTTGACAGGTGGAGAAATAATTAAGAGAATATTTTTGCACGAATTTTCCATTTATTTTCTCCCTATTTTAATGCCATAAATGATGAAAGGACATGAAAGTGACAAGTGTACGGTTAGATGAGAAAAAGAAAATATTACGTGTACGGCTAGATGGAAGACACGTGTACGGTCGGATGCAAGACACATGTGCGGTTGGATTAAAGACATGTGGCTTGATGATGTAAGCATGATGTCATCATGATGAGGTAAGCATGATGTCATAGGACACTTGTCACCGTAAGATCAAAAGAGAAAATGGACGGTCCAGATCGAGCCACGTATTTTTAAGATCAACAGTCCAGATTCAGTCTGCTTTTCTATAAATACCCCCTCCCCTCCCTACCATTTCGTCCAAGCATAAGGAATCCATGGGGAAGCTCTTTCAAAATGGTTTCTAGAGAGAGAAAGAAGAGGGAGAAAGAAAGGCCAAGTGGTTCCAAGCCAGATCAAACTCTAAAACAAGGTATGTGATGGTTATAGCACCTGATTTCATGCCTATTTCGGATTAGTTACTGTGTGTATTTGATTCTGAAATTTTTCATGCTTAAAGTACACTCTGTGAGCTTTAAATCCATAGATAGAACACTTCATTTGGATATGTGTACGATTTATGGTGAGTTTTCAAAGTTAAAGTTTGAAATCTAGAAACAGTGTTGAACTTTTGGAAGAGTTTCGAGTTCCGTACAGTTCTGGTACTATTCTATGTAGAATTGGTTCCTGAAACTATTTTTTCCTTAAATTTAACTTAAGGAGATTTCAGTGAGACTTGGAACCACTCAATTTGGATTTTTCTAGAATTAATTATGAATTTTCAAAGTTGAGCAAAAATTCTGGAAATTCTGCGTGAACAGTACCCACGAGGCAAAATTTCCAAATTTGGTATTCTTGAATCTAAGGCCATCTAAAGTGGCCCTAATTGACAAGAAATGGATCTTAAGGATAGGAAATGATAAGATTTATGTTAGAAAAGTTGGAAAGAAAACCCTAAGACTAAGAGAAAGGGTTGAGGTTTGTCACACCCTGATAATTTTATTCTAATTGATGAATGATTTGTGACTGACTAAGGCCAAATAGTATAGTAGACGGGTAGAGGATCCAGGCTATGAGGAAAAATCAGGAAAGGGACATAACGATCATTCTTGAAAAGATCGGTCAAGAAAGGGCAGTATTGGAAATAATGTCCAAAATTCCTGAAAATTCCCAGAAAATCATGAAAAATAGAAAGGAGGGTACAGAATAATGTTTGAGGCTTAGAAGATGAATATAAGATTAAAAATAATTTATCAGGGAATTATTTGTAATTATTGGAATTTTTGGTTAATTAAGGAAAATTAGCCAATTTCCATTATTTAAAATATATAGAGGCCTCAAAAATTCAAGGAAAAATATGGATAAATTATATGACATATTATCCTAATTTATAAAATTACTTCCCACCTTTGGATGTACAGAGGTTAGCTTAAAGAATATTTATTACCGAATTATTATCGGTAGAATAGTGATTTTTGACAGGATAAAATTTAGAAAATTATAGAGGGAGGTAAAACTTGAGAAAAATCATGGATTACCCTTGGAATGAGGGGAATTTAATGAGGTGTTGAAATTGAAATTTTGTGACAGTAAATTGGACAGGATTGTTGGAAAATCGAACCGGAAATACACAAATAATCAGTGGATTGCACTGATTATTGGATGAGTCATTTTTTTTCCAATATTGAGAGCAATATTTCGGCCAAAATTAGAAGGGGAGGACAAAGTTGGAATTTTCCAAATTGTTCAAGGGCATAAAGGGAAATAAGAGACAAAACAATAAAATAATATTTTATTTCCACATGAAAATCACATGGTGATTAGGTGTCCATCCATGTGTTAACTTCTTATGGTGTGTGCCCTAAGATTTGTCCATGTGTAAAGTAGAAAAAAATGGACGGCCGAGATCGCATCTTTTTCCCGAAGGGCATTTTTGGCATTTTGAAATATCAAAGCCTATAAATACCCCCTTTCATGAACAAATTCGGCCAAGAGGTTTTGTTGAGAGGGAATTTTATGTTCTTGAGTTCTAGGAGAGAGAAAGGAAGAAAGAAGAGAGAGAAAGGGAGAAAGCAAGGCTAGACACCTCTAATCGCCGATTAAGAGCTAATTAAGGTATGTTTACCTCCCTAAGTGTCAATTATTTTTAGTTGATTGTTTATTTGAGGAAGATTAGGATTAATTACCTTGATTAATTATGGTTTAGTGATAGCTAAGATTAATCATGTTATTTGATTAAGGATTAGTAAGTAAGTAAGGTTAGCTACCCTAATTAATTAGTGATTAGTTATGATAATTGAAGGATGATTAATTATGGTTAATCATGTTGATTAAGGATTGATTAAAGCTTAATCATATTGATTAGAGAATGATTAATGATTAATCATGTTGATTAAGGAATGATTAAAGGTTAATCATGTTGATTAAGGAATGATTAAGGGTTAATCATGTTGAGTAGAGAATGATTAATGGTTAATCCATAAGGGATTAGTGACTTAATCCTAGAAGATTATGTTGTACTAATGACTATGTGACTTGAGGACATTAATTAAATATTGGATTAAGGATTAAGGGTTAGTGATTAACCAAGAAAGCATGATTAATCATGGATTAAGGAAGAATTCCAAGACCTTAACTGAGGATTAAGGCTTGGTCAAACCAAGGTCAAAGGTTTAGGAAAGGTATACAGAAATTATAAATTGAAAGGCATAAGGGTAGCATTATATTGAGAAAGAATGGTATACTGGATATGGAATTTACCATACCCTTACTGTATGGTTGATAGGCAATTTTCTGGAAACCTAGGAGGATCTCCAGCAAGGAAACAAGGAGGAAACATTAAGCGTGGAACTGAGGTAGCGTGAATTGCAATTATTTTGTTGATCTGCATTTGGTGTTTCTGCTATGTGTGTTTATGTGCCATGAGAATGTTTATGTACAGATGATGTGAACTCCTTGCAATGTATGCCTTGGCTCTTGCATGATTAAGTTGAGACCAGAATGATTATATGCTCCATGATATGATGACATGGATACAGAATGGTTATGGCATGGCATAAAGACTAGAAATGTTATTATACTGCATGTAGCATGACATCTTATGCATGTTGACTTGATGATTGTATGTTCAATGCTACTGGGATTTCTATGAAATCTCATTCCTCCTATAACATGATATCCTAGGTGCCACTACTGCCAAGGAGAAGGGAAAGGAAATAATCATGGCTTGAGGAAGTTATGAATTATGTATTGTATTATACGGTTTTGAACCTTTCTCTTTCAAGCCATGTAAGCATACTCTCTTTGTGAACACATGATGTGATAACCTTTTTGTATGTATATTAATGGTAGAGTAGCTTAATGTGTAATTATGGTATGCTTATAGTGAAAAACGAAATGCTATTAGAATTAGTGAAAAGGGGGGATAAAAATGGTCTAGATTTGACCAAACTTTGACCAACGAAGATCCTGGTCAAATGGTTGACTTTTTCCCTGAAATTTGGCATGAAAATAGGTCTTATTTTTCCCTTTAAAATGAGTGGTAAAGCGTCACAATCGGAGCTCTGTGTAAGAAGTTATGCCTTTCCGAAGTTAGGCAAAAATCCTGGAAAATAGAAAAATGACCAAATGAACAGTACTTTTCGAAATTGAAAACGGATGCGTTTCTGATTAAAGCGGAACCTGAGGTCATTTTTCCTTGAAAGATGATGTTAAGAGCTTCGAGTGAGACTTGGAACGACCTTATTTCGATTTTTCTAGAATTAGTTATGATTTTCCAAAGTTATGCCAAGTTTAAGGTTACGGTGAATAGTAATGCGGGAAAAGAATTTTCAAATTCAGGTTTTTCAACCCGGTAACCTTAAATTGCGCTTCCGAATGTCTTAACTTGACACAATATAAGGTCGTAAACGTAAGGTGTTACAAGGTTCAAGAAAGCTAGTCTTGAACTTTATGTAATCTAGTGGTCCTAATGGATTGTATGATCAATGTGACTATGTTTAGGACCTTTGGAACATCCAAGAGGATGTTTGGTGATGTTGACTGAATGTCCACATGGTTGGAAAGACAAGGGAATCAAAGGAAAAGCAAGGGGAAAGCCATGTTACAAGGTAGTGAACTTACCTGTACTGTGTGCTTGATATGTATGCTTGCATGATGTGATTGTGTTGCCATGATGTGACTAAGCTATGATGAAATATTTGCAAAGTTATATTTGTAAGTTTATGTTATGTTTTGCCTCGGCAATATGTTATGGAAGCATGAAATGCTTTAGCTTACTTTCCATGGCATTCATGTGTTAATGTTATAACATGTCATGCATGTGCATTATGTCTTGCATGCTTATGGGTAGTGTTTGCTACTGAGATTCTCCCGAATCTCACCCCTCCCTAACCAACCATTTAGGTCAATCAATGATGGGCAATAATGGCATGAGAAGCAAGGAGAAGTAAGCGGAGAATTATTCTTGTTAATGGATGAGACTGTTGAATAATGTATAATTCTATTATTTTGTGAACTATGTTATGGATGCCAATGATGCCATGTATTTAATTATAATATTTATGGCATGAATGAAAGTGTATGAGCATGAACGGAAAAGAGTAAGGCCATGTTATGTATGCCAAAGAAATAAAAAGAATTAAAGAGATGTTAAGGGATAAAACGTAAGTCCTGGAGCAGTGAGTTTGTACCTCCAGTTTGACCTATTAAACGAGTGAGTTAGGTCATAAGATTTGGCAAGCAAAGAGATATGATGTTTCTCTTTAAAATGAGGGGTAGTTTGCCTAATTCCGATAACTGAGTAGAAAGTTATGCCTTTGGAAAGTTAGGAAAAAAATACAGTAAAATCTGAAAATGACCAAATGAATAGTAACTTTTTCAAAGGAAATTGAGCTCGAATTTCAAGGCAATCAGTTCAGAAACTATTTTTCCTCAAAATTTTATCAAAAGAGCTTTCTGTAGAACTTGGAATCACTCAATTTCAATTTTTTTGCAATTAGTTATGAATTTTCGAAGTTTGTCATATTTTAAGGTGACAATGAATAGTAACCCGTAAATGAAAATTATTAAACTTGATTTTTCATCAATTGTAGCCTTCAAAAGTGATTCCAAATGCTTCCGCAAGGAAAGTTAATTGATTTAAACATGAGGTGTTACGAGCACAGCTTGCTACATATCCAATAGAGCCTACATCAGAACGCTGCTCGGAAAGACACCATATGAATTGTACAAGGGGAGAAAACCGAACCTGACTCATCTAAGGATCTTCGGGAGCAAATGTTATATTCACAACAACAACAAAGAAAATTTGGGTAAATTTGATCCTAAAGCTGATGAGGGTTTGTTTCTCGGTTATTCTAATCGTAGTAAAGCTTACAAAATTTTCAATAAACGAACCTTTACAATAGAAGAATCAATTCATGTTGTGTTTGCTGAAACTGAACCAATTTCAAAACCTCTAGATGACGATGCTGAGGTCGTTCAAAACTTTCAAAAACTGGATTTGAACAAAAATTCAAACAAATTAACTTCAGAAACCGTTTCAGAAAACAGAGATGATTTAAACGATCCTTATTCACAAGAAAATTTAGAACAGCCAAAGGCATGGAGACATAACCGAGATCATCCACTGGAACAAGTCATTGGTAAAGTCAATGAAGGGGTCAAAACTCGGAGACAAGTGTTCAATGAAGTTCATTTTTCTACATTCATATCTCACATTAAACCCTCCAATATTGACGAAGCACTATCCCATGAATTTTGGATAGTTGTAATGCAGGAAGAGCTTAAACAATTCGAGAGAAATCAAGTTTGGGAATTGATACCCAGACCAGATGATCATCTGGTCATTGGCACCAAATGGGTATTCAAAAATAAGCTCGACGAATCCGCACAAATCGTCAGGAAAAAAGCCAGATTGGTAGCCAAAGGTTATAATCAAGAAGAAGGAATCGATTATGAAGAAACGTATGCTCCAGTAGCCAGATTGGAAGCCATATGAGTTCTTTTGGCATTTGCTTGCATCAAAGATTTCAAACTATATCAAATGGATGTTAAAAGTACATTTCTAAATGGTTATATCTTAGAAGAGGTTTTTATCGAACAACCTCCCGGTTTCGAAAACTCAAATTTTCCTAATCACGTTTACAAACTTAAAAAGGCTTTATACGGTTTAAAACAAGCTCCTAGAGCCTGGTATGAACGTCTTAGCAACTTCTTAATAGAAAAAGGATTTGAAAGAGGTAAAGTGGATGCCACACTTTTCATTAAAAGAAATAAGAAAGATCTTTTGATTGTTCAAATGTATGTGGATGACATTATTTTCGGTGCTACTAACGAAGATCTTTGTCAAGAATTTGCTAAGCTTATGCAGGGAGAATTCGAGATGTCCATGATGGGAGAGCTAAATTTCTTTCTGGGATTACAAATCAAACAAAAGAAAAATGGCATATTTATATCCCAGACGAAATATGTGAAGGAGTTACTGAAGAAATTTGGAATAGAGAATGCCAAAAGTATAAAGACTCCTATGAGCTCAACCTGTTCGCTTGATGAGGACGAAGATGGCAAAAACATAAATCTAACAAGATACAGAGGGATGATCGGCTCTTTACTATACCTCACTGCTAATGGACCAGATATTTAATTCAGTGTAGGAATGTGCGCAAGATATCAATCAGCTCCAAAAGAGTCACATAAAGAAGCTATCAAGAGGATACTCAGATATCTTGTAGGAACTCAAAATTTAGAAATCTGGTATCCAAAAAGAGGAACCGAATATCTAATGGGATACTCAAACGTAGATCATGGTGAATATAAGACGGACAGAAAAAGCACCAGTGGACAATGTCAATTTTTCGGAGGATGTCTCGTCTCATGGTCAAGTAAAAAGTAGAATACCGTGGCAATCTCCTCAACGGAATTAGAATATGTTGCCACTGCCTGCTGTTGCACTCAGATCTTATGGTTAAAGCAATAAATACAGGATTTAGGAATCAACTTACGTGAGATTCCAATCCTATGTGATAATACGAGCACGTTAAGTCTGTCCAAGAATCCAGTCCATCGTTCCCGAACCAAACACATCGATGTCCGACATCATTTCATTTGGGACCGTGTTCAAAAGAAGGATGTAAAGGTTGAGTTCATCCCCACTGAATATCAGATAGCCGACATCTTCACTAAACCTCTAGATCAACAGAAGTTCAACTTCTTTCGAAGAGAATTGGAAATGGTAAATCCCAATAAATTGTAAGAAATCTCATATTATCTCTCAAGACTAATTGTTTAAATTTAATGTTTTGATGATAAAATAACTAACTTAAGCATCGGAGTATGTAGAAATTTGTTTTGCAAGAAGCTCTGTTTTGATGAAGAAAAACAGAGGTAAACAGAGTATGAGATTATCGATCACTTGATCGATAATCATAAAGGCGAATAGAAAGTAATTTATCGATCACCCGATCGATAAATCCAAGTCGTGGGAATGGAAAGTACACAAAAATTATCGGTAACTTGATCGATAAATGTTTTATCGATCAAAACATCGATCAGGTGCTTCAAGGTTTCGAGACCTCTCCTGCAGTATTGGTAAGCATTAATCGATAAGCCGATCGAAGAAATAGGTTATCGATCAAATGATCGATAAACTAGACTAGGTATGCAACTTTACTTATCGATAACATGTTCGATAATTGCATGATCAATAACGTGATCGATAATTCTATTCTGTGTTCATGTGTGTTCTTCATATTTATCGAACATGTGATCAATCAAGAGTTGATTGATAACTTGATCGATAAATCTGAAGATTATAATGGTACTTTTTGAAACCCCACTGTCAGTTATCGAACCCTAGCTCGAACAATAACCGGCCCCTGTTACTCGCAACGGTCAGGAATCACCATTCTCTTAAATTTCCAACCTCTCTTCCACTCAAATTCATCACTACTACCTCTTCGACCTTCACCGAACTCAAAACACACTATTTCAACCGTTTGATTTATCAAGAAATCTCTCAATGGCGCGAGTAAAGCAACCAAGTGCGGAAAGGGAAGAAGGGTCGGAGAAGCAAATCCAATCAAGCGACACCACTCCTTCGGGTACTCGGAAACGATATAGACCGAAGGTAAGGGAGGAACCAACGAAGAAGAAGGGTGTTCTGAAAATTCGTGAAAGTCGGGCGGAAGAGCAACTGGCCTCTCTCAGAAAATCTCCCTGGTCCAAATCAAAATTACCGATAGTGACTGAAGAATCAGAGACCAAGTCGGATTATGGTGCCTCAGTTCAGAAAGCTGTGGAAACCGCTTTGAACATATCCATCCCCAAGCAACCGAGAAAGAAAAAGCAAAGGGCAAGTGAAGGAGTCGCACGGGAAATTCCTCCTGAAGGTATATCCACTGAATTTTCTGAGTTATTAACTGGCAATCTCGATAGTGAAGTTAATGTAGCAAAGTATAAAGTTGATTTTACCAATAGAAAATTCTGTCCCGTGGTATCTGTGGACTTAGAGGGTTTGAGGAAAAACAAACAGATTGCTCTTGACTTAAGTGACCCACTGCAGCATTATTCAAATTGGTTAATCATTGGTGGTGAATACTGTCCTGAAGTAGTTAAAAGGTTCTACTGTAATATGGAATCCGTAGAAGAGTATGATGATCAGGACAATCTAAAAGAAAACTACTTAAAGGTCACACTGAGGGGCAGATCTTTCAAACTCACAAGTGTCAAATTAAATGAGTTACTCGGGACCCAAGAGTTTGTAAGAGGTGGCAATATGAATGAAGTAAAAGCCTACAAAATTTTAATGCAGAGTGATGACTATCCTGGAGAGCTGAATTTCCCTCCTAAGCAGATGTGTGATTACTATCAGATCATACATTATATCTACTCTAGGAGTATGATAAATAAGTCTGGAAGCTTCTCACACCTCACTCAGGACGACTATTTGCTCTTAGCAAGAATTATCAGTGGAGAAAAGCTCAATATTGGGGACCTTATCTACACTGAGATGAAAGACTTCGTCCTTAACAAGTCCAAGTACACCCCAATTCCCTACCCTCAGCTAGTCACCTACCTTCTCCAGGCACATAATATTGCCCCATTTGAGCTCAGAGAACTCAAGACCAAGGTACCAGCTTTTGGTCTCACACAACTCCACAAGATACGGATCTTTGTTCCCTTCAAATCATCACAAAAGTTTTCTCAGAAGGATAAAGGGAACAACCAGCTGTAAGTACCTCACGCACTCAGGATGAGGCAGAATCTACTGCCGCTCCATCTCATGCTCCTGGTCCATCTTTTATGGAGAGATCACTCAGAGAAATGTTTCAGACTGAGCTTTAAGCTTTTGAAAATTGAGTATACATCACTGCCAGAGAATATGGGGAAATCTCTGATAGAAAGTTTGATGGCATTTCCAAAATCTTGGATTTTCACTGACAAGCCATGATGGTTTTGGAAAAAGCAGTCTCAAAGCGATTTGATTTAGTGGACAAAGAACTTAGAGAGCTCAAAGGGATAATTACTTCTCTCTGCAACAACTTCACTGCCCCCAGCACAAGCTTCAGCTATGAGGATCTCTTATTTCATCCACCCTCTCCTCCTTACCTTGAGCCTGCACCTACTTCCTCTCCCTTACCCACTTCTCCTATTTCCACTTCTCCTTCTGTCCCATCTACCTCTGTCACTATCCCTACCACTCTTGCTCTTATCACAGTCCCTCAACCAGTTCCCTCCTTCCATTTTCCACTTTCTCGCCTTCCTCCTCTTCCTATTCCCTTAACCATTCCTTCTATTCCTACTCCTTCCCCCTCATCTGATGCTGACAAAAAGGGGGAGAAGAAAACTGATGCTTCTTAGTTGTTTTTATTCTATTTCCTGTCACTTTTTAGTTGTTTTTATTTTTTGTACTTTGACTAATATAGTTGTTTACATTCTCACTAGTTATCTATGGTTGTGAATCTATTTAATATTTTGCTTATCGATGCTTTTATTGCTATCTGGCTTATATCTCTTACTTATGTTTTGTCATCATCAAAAAGGGAGAGAATGTTAGGATTATGGTTTTGATGATAACAAAGTTAGATTAAAATTGGTTAGGTGATCGATCAAATGTTTGTTGATAAGCTGTTAGATAATTGTTCAGTATAAATCAAATGTATATTAAGTATTTTAATCGATGAGTTGTTCGGTAATTCATTAATCGATAAAATGATCGATGATCGTTAACGCGAAAGTCATAGAAGGTAACTGTCGGTTATCGATAGTTTAATCGATAATCCCAGATGATTGAACAAGTGACAGACAAAAAGAAGTGAATCTGGACTGATCTTATCGATCAAGTAATCGATAAAAGAGTTATTGATAACGACATCGATAAATGGTAAGACACTCTACCTGTTTGAATAAATGTTTTTGACATTGTTTATCGATCACATTATCGATCATCTTATTATCGATAATATGATCAAAAATTGAGCTCTAACCTTCTTCAATGCAGATACTGATTATAGACTATTTAATCGATAACTTTATCAATCATCAAATTATCGATCACATGACCAATAATCTATGTGCCAGTTGCTTCTACTTAGTTTTCTTTGGAACTAAGTTATCGATAACATTATCGATAATTAGAGCTCCCCTACTTATCTCTTTTTCAGATAACATGATTGATAAACAGCTTTAGTACAAATTCTTCCCATTACTGTTTATCGATAATTTGATCGAACATGTCTTGATCGATCACCTATTCGATAATTCTTGAATATCCTTGTTTCTCACGAAAAGTTTTACACTTGACTTTTATCGATAACATTATCGATCACAATTTTATCGATAATGTGTTCGATCAACATGCACTAAAGTTTCAATTCTGTAACACTTGAATTATCGATAAATTGATCAATCAACCTTTACTCAATAATCTAATCGATCATTTGATTTCTGTCAGTTTATTTTCAGCAAGCTATAACATGTCTCATACTCACTTAACTACTCATTTCCAAGATGTTTCTGCTTGCACAATCCTCATGATTATTGTAATAAGTAATGCATATTTAAAGGAACTCTGATTTACATATCAATCGAAGATTTCCTGTTGCTCTTTATCGATCACCTGATCGATAAACCATTGTTCCATCATTTGATTGATAAACGTCTTCAACTAATCAAAAAATTCTCTTTCTGTTTTTCGATAACCAAATCGATCAATCAGTAATCGATCACCACTTCGATAAACCTTTTTCAGAATATCCTTATGCACCTTTTACGGATAATTCATTCCATCTAGAATCATTGAGTAATCAATTAGTCATTCATCCTGATAAGCTTACACCATATTATTCTTGTTTAAAGTTTAAAATATGGATGCAGATTACTAAGAGAAATTACAACGGCTCCTCAACAAGATTACGTAACCTGTAACCCGCAGTGTCAGAAAGCTCAGACGCATTAATGGTGGAACCGTTGGAACTGGCTAAACACGCAAACGGAGTCACAATGGCTAGAAGCTCTTCCGTCTAACGGATACTTAACGATCTCAACTATAAAAGGCGCGAAGAAGCATTAATGAGAGGATTTGAATACCGAAACTACCATCTGTGATTATTAAGTCTAGCATTCAATACTCTGTTTCTTCAACATTACTGAGCGTCAGTGTTCATCATTAAATTTCACTCTGTAAGAGAGTCGATATCTATCCTTTATTAATCACGATTGAGTGATACTCAAGAGTGTTGACTCTTGAGTGGGTTTGTATCCTTACGGGAGTAAGGGGGAGTGATTGAGTGATTCAATTACTGTACTGAGGCACCAAGAGCCCGATCAATCTTGGAAGATAGTGAAATACTCAGAGGTGTTTTGAGGACTGGACGTAGGTCAAGTGGTTAAGACCGAACCAGTATAAATCCTGTGTTTTCCCCTCTGCGGTGAAATCCCTCTTAACTATAACTCTCTGTTTTCGATATTGTCTCGTTATTTAATTTCGCAATAATTTTTAACTCACCCAATTCACCCCCTCTTGGGTGAGATTGCTTCTAACAAATTCAAGGAAGGAAAGCCAACAAGGGAGCTTTTACATTCCATTGCTTGTTAGAGTTACTGTACATTATATGTTCATTACTATGTGTTATGATGTTATGCCATGATGCCTTCGTGCATGTATACCTTGGTTGATGTAAGGTTGAGATGATATGTTATGTTATGATGTTATGTTTTCCCATGGCAAGTACATAATACTCAAGTATGTATGTATGCATGTAGCTTGAATTACATTGTGATGTGTAACCATAGTAATGTGTGCAATGTGCTACTAAGATTCCCCAAGAATCTTACCCCAATATTTAAACAAATCCTAGGGCCTTTAACAACCAAGGGCAAAGGAAAGGAGTTTGCTCTTACTTGAAGAGGTAGTAAGCCATAGTGACTTTATATGGCTTTGAACCTTTCTATTTTGGGAAAAAATGTAATATTAAGCATTTTTTAAGTTTCCAATAGTATGACTAAGTTTAGAAATATACAAGCATGGTTAGAAATAGCTAATATAGCTAATGAAAGTATGTTATGATGGTAAATGGTCAATTAAGTTACCCTTCCAGGGGGTAAAAAAGTCAACTGAAAGGGATTAAAATTTGACCAATGAACATTTGAGTAAACGAGTGAGTTAGGTTATGAAATTTGGTAAGCAAAGAGATCTGGTTTTTCTATTTAAAATAAGAGGTAGTTTGCCTGATTCCAATAACCGAGCAGATAGTTATGCCTTTCCAAAGTTAGGCAAAAATAAAGTGAAAATCCAAAAATGACCAAATGAACAGTAACTTTTTCAAAGAACATTGGGATCAAATTTCAAGGCAATCAGTCTAGAAACTATTTTTCCTCAAAAGGGTATCCAAAGAGCTTTCCATAGAACTTAGAATCACTCAATTTTGATTTTTCTACAATTAGTTATGAATTTTTAAAATTAGCAAAGATTTCAATGAAATGTGAATAGTGCGTAGAAGCATTATGTGACTTGAGGTCACAACCTGAGAAGTTGAGGTCGTGACCTGGAGGCATAAATGGCCTCTGTGACTTCAAGTCACGAGCTGGAAGTACTAAGTCACGACTTGAACTGGGAAAATGCAAAAGTTTCAAATTTTTAAGACTTTTCTCATACTTAAGGGTCATATAAAATTTCAAACGTGATTTTTCATAACTCGTAGTCTTCAAAAGTGATTCCAAATGCTTCCGCAAGGCAAGTTATTTGGTATAAACCTCAGGTGTTACAGTATGTGTCTTTTGAGATAAAGACAATAACTTTCTTGTGTAATCCCTCTTTATCTTGACTCTCAAGATATATTCTGCCTCATCCATGTCTTTCATTTGAAAATTCAAAGATAACTAATATTTGATTGCTTTAACTGCTTTTAGACTTGATCCGACCAGTAATATGTAATCAACATATAAGGACAAGATGATAAAATTTTTCCCTGACTATTTTATATATATGTAATGAGCCTCTTCTATTATCTCAAAGCTGAATGAGCTTATTACTTTGTGAAGTTTCAAATGCCACTATCTAGATGTTTGTTTTAGTTCATAAATAGACCTTAAGAGCTTACAAACTTTCTCTTTTTTTCCCCTTTTTATATGAAGCCTTCTAATTGCTTTATGTAGATCTCTTCATCTAGTTCCCTATAAAGAGCAAAAAGGTATCCTCGTAATCAACCCCTTCTTATTGTGCATACCCTTTTGCCTCTAATCACACTTTGGGTTTATTGATTGACCTATTTGCCTTTGTTTTGTATTTGAAATCTTCTTGTTCCTAATAACCTTTTAGCCAAGTGGTAGATTAACCAACTCCTATACTTGGCTGGATTTCACTGAATCTATTTCCTCCTATATGGTACTCTACCATTTTTCCTTAGCGGGTCCTTATTATCACCTCTTAAACACTTTTGGGATCTTTCTCGTCATCTTCTTGGCTAACGATAAGAGTTGTCTCCCTGACTGAGAAACATCTTTGGGGGGGTCTTATCCCTCTTACTTATTTGAAATGGAGTTTCTTATGTAGGATTCTCTTGCACTTGTAGTTGGGTCAAGTTTTCTGGCAGTGAAAATGTCTCAACCCTCCAACTTAGGTTAGTGGAATGAGAAATGTTTGTTACTTCCTTCTGGTTGTTATTCTAATACAAAGATACAGTGCAACCAATGCTCCCTTTAGTAAGAAATTGTCTCTAAGAATATGGCATCCCTTGAGATGATCTTGGTCATTGAAACATCATCATTTTCACCAATAAAGACATATCCTTTTAAATGTTATGAGTAGTATATAAAAATACACTCCTCTCCTCTTGGTCCTAATGTCCCAAACTTATGGTAGGAGCCATAAATGTATGCAGAGCATCCCCAAGCTCTCAGGATACTCAAGTATGGCTTGGGTCTTGTCCACAACTTAAAGGGCATTATGGTGTGAAAGATCCTTTTTTGAACCCTCTTTAGTAAGTATTCAGAAGTGTTACAGTTCAAGCGGATCATGAAACAAGCCCGTGGAGTGAAAATTTGCAAGTTAATTCTCAGGTTATTGTTTCACTGGTTAAATTTCAGATTTTCAATCCAACTTGAAAAAATCCACGGGCTTGTTTTAAACCCTCTTCAGTATGCATTCAAAAGTATTATGGTTCAAGCAGTTCATGAAACAAGCCCATGGATTGAAAATTTGCAAGTTAATTCTCAGGTTACTGTTTCACTGGTTAAATTTCATATTTCCAATCCAACTTTGAAAAATCATAACTAATTCTAAAACAAATTGTATTGAGGTGGTTCAAATTATATTTAAAGCTCTTTTAGTTCTCTACAAGGAAAAAATATAAAACTGAATGCCAATTCCTATAGTTTATTTGTTGAAATTTAATGTTCATTTGGTAAAAACTGTATTTTCTAGTTTCTGTGCCCCAACTTTGATCAAGCGTAACTCTTAGCACACATATCCATTTTAAGTGATTTACCACTTGTTTTAAAGCTCAGGATGTGTACTTTAATCATCCCAAATTTCACGGGCAAAATCAATCATTTTCCTTAGTTCCACTTTGTCACTATTTTGTGACTCTTTTAAAGATAACTTATACCCGTTACTTGCATTAACAATTTGTGATTAATTCCTTCCATGCACAATACCATTCTATTCATGCATTAGCCATTCCCATAGCATTGTAGCCAATTATACTAGCCATCATCATCATTTTTCACCACATACCATCAATGACACATTTATAACATACATTGGTATGCAAATTATACAATGTAATATGATAACTTTCTTTAATTTTTTTCCTCTTTCCAATTGCTTCCACTTCATGCATCCTTTGCTTAATCATTATTGCCTATTATGGTTGGATAAGAGAGAGTGAGATTTAGGAGAATCTTAGTAGCAAACATTACTATGATGCATGCAAGATGGATGCAAGTGTATGACATGCTTACTTGATCTAACTCATGCTTACTTATAACATATTCTCATGCTTAATGTTTCATATTAACATGCATGGCCATGGAAAACATCAAAGAAATAGATCATCATACTAGCATTAACATCTCATATCATCATCAAACAATATAATGCACATTAACACACAAACATACACATCAAGCACACAAGAAAGGTAAGTTCACTACCTTGTAACATTTAAGCTTTCTTCTTGCTCCGTGTACTTTTCAACCACCAAGATTGCTTGAACAACCTTGTCATTCCTCTTTCTTAGTATCCTATGGCCCTAATTTCACAATACACAATAATAGGCATGATTGAACCCAATTGTTCTATGTTATTTCATATCATTTTAAGGGTATTTATCATAGATTTTGGCTCCTTTTCATGATAATTGTGCTTAATTTAGATTAAGAGTCCTTGCTTTGAGTTAGTGTCTTTTTAAGGTTAAAATTGTCATAATTAGTTAATAGTTGTATTCAGTTGATTTCTAGGACAATTGATGCTTCAAATTGTTGCTTTTTATTGTAGGATACTTGAGAATTGGAGCCAAGATCAAAGACCAAAGGATGACATAACACAAAATCAGAGTATCAGCACTAACACAGTTTGCCGCGGCAAAGAGAATTCTTCGCGGCGGCACCAAATTGAAATCTCACCAGTAATCTCTCAGGCAGAGTTCGCCGTGGCCAACTTACAGCTTTACCACGGTGAAATCACAAGATTAGGCGGAGCTCCTCTCAGGAATTCTTCGCCGCGGTGAAAGACTCGTATCAGCAACGCCAGATTCGGATCAGAACGCAAAAATGGAGCCTCTAATCATATGATCCGACCCATTTGGACCCTTTAAAACCCTTAGAAACCCTATTTTCAGGGGAGAACTCTATTCTATCATTTCCAACACCTCTATTCTCCCATCCTCTTGCCTCTCCACCTCCATCTTCTTCCTTATCCATTTCCTTCACCTTTTCTTCATTTCATCTCATTTCCTTCCACTCCCAGCTGCAATGGTTAATAGATTCACTTTGGTTGGAGTTTTTCTTGAAGCTATGGAGGGCTAGAGTTTATCAACTCTTGAAGAATGGTGGTGTGGCATGAGTTTCCAGACTTCAAAGGGGAGTTTAGTTTCAGTTTTTAATTTTTAGCTATGATTTATGGCTTTCTAGGTCTAGGAGTTGTAAATTGTTAGTTAAGAACTTGGGATTGTTACTGTAATCATTGGTTAATGATTAACATTTGTAATTTGGATTGATTGATGTTGAATTTGTGCTTAAATATATGTAGTTGCATATATGCTTATTGTAACTCTCATGATTCTCTCCTATCTTGCATGGTTATGTTTCGGTACTGAGTTGATTGTGTGTTACATTGAGCCAATTGCATGATCATTCCAAAATTACACATTAGGGAAGCTTAACAAAGTTTTCATTAATGAGTTCATTAATGTAAGCTTTGGACTCAATGAGTTATTGAGGTTGTTATTAAGAAAACCTAATGGATTTGTGAAACTCCTAATATTTTAAGTGAACTATGATTGCCATCAAAACCATTTTCAAGAGATTTCCTATCATTCATTTCCATTCCATCATTATTATCTTAAAACACCAAAAATATAGTATCTTAGGTTTATTTTCATTGCATTTAGTTTAGGCACCATTCATTTAAATCTTAAAAACCCAAAACCCCATTTGATTGCATTGCATGTCATTTAGTCTAGCTTAGGTAATTAATAAAGGCTCCCAAAAGTGAAACGACCTGAGTTTGCACTATACTGCATAGCTTGGATTTATTTTTGATTGAGAACCCCAAGGCGAACGACAAAAAGGCTCTCGTCAAGGCAATCCATTAAGACTATGAAAAACCATTAATAATCTTAACTCTTAAACTTGTTCCTCTTTGACCTAAATTTTCACTTTCTTTTTCATAGCCTTTAAAATCATTCTCTTGGTCATTTCCCATTTAATTTTTCATGAGAAATCCAAGTATGAGCTTGGATTTATCAAAGTCCAACTCCTTTCTTTTGATATCCAGGCCAAACAATATGCACATAGGGTCTAAGATTTTCATTTTCAATTCTAATGCTTCCAAACTTGTTTTCTCACCTTTAACCCACACAATTTTTCATTTTAAACACATTGAAAGCATCAAAATCATCAAAATCTAATTCTAACCCCAAGAACTGGCTCTATCTGAAATCTTACTTAAGTTACATAATCAAGAAATTCAACCAATTTCAACATAAAACCATTTGATTCTTGTTCCTTTCAAGCCTTTAAACATTATTCTAACATCAATTTCATCTTCCCTTACACTTAACAATTTCGTGCAGCATGTCCTCTTAGGGTTTCAAACTCCCAAAAACCATTAAAATCAATAACGAAGCTCAACAACAACAATAGTAGTGAAAACTATATCAAAAACCATGAACATACCTTGTTTTAGAGCTTAATCTTGCATGGGATCACTTGGTCTTTCTCTTCCCTTCTTCTTTTTCTTTATATATTTCATTTTGCTAGATTTTTCCCATGGTATTCTTGAGTATAGGATGAAATGAGGGCAGGCAAGGGGTATATAAAGAAAACAAGATTGAATCTTGGCCCTTGATCTTGTAAATAGGTGGCTTAATCTTAACCATCCATTTGCCACTTTGTCTTATAGTGACAAGTTTCCTCATGACATCATGCTTACCTCATCTTGCTTACATCATGCTTACATCATCAAGCCACATGTCTTTAACCCAACTATACACGTATCTTGCATCTGACCATACACTTGTTGTTTATCCGACCGTACACTTGTTGTTCATCAAACTGTACACGTGTCTCTTGCATGCCCCTTCATCATTTTGGTATCAAGATAGGGAAGAAATTAGTAAGAAATTCGTGCAAAATGCAACCCTTAGGTATTCTTCCACATATCTTGCCATTCTGCACTATATTGGGTACTTTTTCAGGTCCTGACTTACCGAGGACCACTAGAACATGTTCTGATACTATTTTCTCACCTCAAATAAGTTCACATATCATTATATAATATGCCTCAAGAGGAAGTGATGCTCTTCCCTTGTTCTTCCATTAAAACCATTAATAATATTTATTTCGGAGTAAACTTGATTAAATTCTTTTTATTGGTTTACAACTCTGAGAATCTATCTCTAGGTACCAAAACTATGTATTTATCACAGGAAATTTTTATAATTTTTATTAAGTCAAAAGTCAACATCTAGATAGTTTACTTTGACTTCCCCGGATAGTATATAAATAGGCTTTAAATTCTATTAAAGTCAACTTCTTCACTTTATGGGGATAGAATTATTTTTAAAACCTGTGATAATTTCTAAAGTATTTTCTTCTATTTTTGCCCAATTATCTAAGGCCTCCCTGTATTTTAAATAATTCAATTTCTGCTAATATTCAAAATTAGCTGAAACCTTGTGAATTCTGCGAATTCCTTCTAGGGATATTTTCATTATTTTTAGCCTTATACGAGCCTCTAGACCTTATTCTTATTTTTTTTGAAGTATTCAGGCAACTTTCTATTACTAACCCTTTTTCGACTTGAAACTTTCCAAACTTACGTTTTAGGTCCCTGCTCAGGTTTAGCCTCAAGAATCCTCTTATTGAGGTTCCTAGCATAACCTTTAACCCTTAATTACCTCAATCTTTTATACTGGACCCACAGACTTCACATATAGGTCTTAACATGCCATTTTCTATTTTCTGGAAATTTTTGGGCATAATTTCCATTTTTGCCCATTTTCGGCTAGAAACTTTACAAAATTATGATTTTACCCCTAGTTTGGCTTAACCCTATAATTCACCTCATTCAGGCCTCTAATATAACCTTTGGCCTACATTTATCTCCATTTCTCATTCCTTGGTCTTGAGACTTTACTAGATTCTCTAGCTTTCTTTTTGTTCAGTCCCAGAAAAATTCCCCTTTGTGATTTAGTTCCTGGGAATCCCTCTATCCCTCCAAGAAACCTCTAAGACCTCTGCCAAAAAAGGTCTAGTAGTTTGCCCATTTTTGGCTAATTCAGGTACTTCTAGGCCTGAAATTTGAGATGTGACAAAGTGAGTGATTTTGAGGGCACATAGTTAACTATAAAAGCAGCAGTTGAAAGTGTCTTCCAAATACGAGATTGGTAGTTTTGCTTGAGCCATCATTAACCTAACCATGTTGAGAAGAATTTAATTTCTTCTCTCCACTACTCAATTTTCTTATAGGGTTCTTGGAACAGTTAGTTGCCTAACTATTCCTTTGTCGTCATAGAGTACTCTGAACTAGTTGAATAGATACTATGTGCCCCTGTCAGTTATTAAGGCCTTGACTTTGTAATCCAACTAATTCTTTATAAGGTTGAGGTATTTCTTGAAACATATCAAGGCATCTGAGTTGTGTGAGATCAGATAGATATGACCATATCATGAGAAATCAACGATGAAGGTAATGAAATACCAAGCTCTGTGCTTTGCCTTCAAATTCATGGGTCCATAAATGTCAGAGTGTACTAACTGTAAAGGATATTCTGCTCTAGATGCCTTTTTGAAAGGCTTCCTTGTGGCTTTGTCAATGCTCACACAGAGGCATTTCTTTCTTGGATACATTTTTCGGCAAACTCTCCTTTACTAGTTTGATCATGCATTCTTGACTAATGTGTCCAAGTCTAGTGTGTCATACGTCATAGTTCATATCAGAAGTAACAGCATAGAAAGAACTTGAAACATCCTACCATTAACCCCTCATAGTATGCGTTTGGAAGTGTTATGCTTCAAGCGATTCACAAAACAAGCTCGTAGATTGAAAATTTGCAATTGGTTCTCTTAGCAAACATATCCGTTTTAAGTGATCTACCACTTGTTTTAAAGCTCAGGATGAGTACTTTAATGATGCTAAAACTTTATAGGCAGAGTCAGTCATTTGCCATCTTCTACTCTATCACTATTTTGTTGCTTAATTAGGGATAGCTTATCCCCTAACTTACACTAACAGCTCATGAGTAAGACTTTCCATACGTAATTGAAGGGGATTGAAAGACGCGCAACGGAAAATAACTTTAAAAATTTCAATCCCTTACCCGGATCTACCGATTGTGTTTAAGTCAAGTAGTAAGAAGTATTACCTTCGATGTTCGATTTCTTGGTGGCTCGGGGATTCCACCATTCAGGATGCCTCTGCTCACCTCTTTTATCGCTCGAAGTCGACAACTCAGATCGGCTTCCTCTACCAGTATCCACATGAACAGCGTTCCAATCACGAACGACGTGCTAGCGCCTCTTGTCCTTCTAGGGTTTATTTTTTCGAAGAATCCGTCCTCCCTTCTCTATTTACTGACCGTCTCTTATCTGTAAGCTTTTCACTCTCACACCCAAAACCCTAGCTCCTAATATCAAATATATAGGATGCTATAGGTATTATGAAGGATATTTGATTTCGAAATTAATCCTAAATTAATTCCGAAATTAATACAATATCAAATATTACGTGATCAGATAAGAAAACAATTAAATAAATATGCTTTATATTAAATCCGTCTCACAGATTTAATTTACCTATTTATTTAATTCAAAATAAAGATATGACAGAATTAATTTATATAGATCTAATTTATCCTTATAAATTAAATCTAACAATTAATATCTCTTATATTTATATAATATGTATATATACACGAATTTATATATATATATACGTCCACCCTATATTATTCATTGAATCTGGACATATCTTAGATTCAATGAATCTGGACATCATAGCTCGTGTTGGGCTGTTTTGTGTGCGACCCTGTAGGCCCATATGAAGTTGGCAGTGGGCCATTAACTATAATGACTCACAAGTCGTAAGCGGTCTCTAGCAAGACATCACGACTATCCAAATCATATGAGGATCATTGAACGATGTAACCTTTCATACAACCATATCACGTCCCTTTGGTCACACGACATTTTGGTCATGGATGAGGCATGGAGAACGTCATCCTCCTATTCATGACCATTACTTTCTCGATCTTTGAATAGTCTGAGTATAGAAACGGAACTACCTTTCCATTATAGTATGGCCATACATTTCTCAGACTCACTCATCGAGGGGCCCAGTAATGTCTCTCTACGAATGTGAGGGACAAATTCCATCTTGACTATTCACATTCCTTCGCATGAAAAAACACTAAGCCTGAACATAGTCTTTATGATCACTCGGTCAAAAGTGACTTTTGACTAGGTCAAAGCTAAGCGTTTCTCATGTAGGAATCCATGATGATCTCAGGTCAAAGGGCACAGTGACATGGTTTGTATATGAGAGAAGCTTATGACTTAACCCATGCAGCTCTCTCATAACGGGTCAGTCCAACACCTTGTACTCTTACATGTGCCTATGACTTTAATTTATATCTCTATATATCTTCAAAGTCATACTGGTCTTATTTCATCTCTGCTCCCACATAGATGACCGACTAGGGACATTTAGGATAAATCATGAGTTATCCAAGGATAGTCATCACAGTAAACATGCAAATAATATGATAACATAATAAAGAAATTCATAAATCAACAATGTTCATAACACAATGATTGGCCCCTAGGGCACAATTTCCAACATCCTCCCACTTGCACTAGGTACAATCATTAATTTGTCTAATTCCCATTGACCTAACATGACGCTCATGCTTTGCTTGCACAAGCGGCTTTGTTAGAGGATCAGCAACATTATCTTCTCCTGCTACTTTGCATATTTTTATATCACCTCTATCATTGATTTCTCTGATGAGATGAAATCGCCTGAGTATATGCTTGGTCCTTTGATGTGACCTAGGCTCTTTGGCCTGTGCAATGGCACCGCTGTTGTCACAGAACAAAGTTGTTGGATCTGAGATGGTAGGTATCACCCCAAGTTCAGTAATGAACTTCCTAATCCAAACGGCTTCCTTAGTTGCATCAGATGCTACTATATACTCAGCTTTCGTTGTAGAATCCGCTATAGTGCCCTGCTTAGAGCTCTTCCAGCTTACTGCTCCATTATTCAGGAGGAATATGTATCCCGATTGCGATTTACTGTCGTCCTGGTCAGTTTGGAAACTTGCATCTGTGTAACTAGTTACACAGAGCTCATCATCCAATCCACCATAGACCAAGAATAAGTCCTTAGTCCTTCTTAAGTACTTAAGGATATTCTTGACAGCAATCCAATGGCCCTCACCAGGGTCCTGTTGATATCTGCTAGTCATACTTAAGGCAAATGAGACATCTGGTCGAGTACATAATATGGCGTACATGATAGATCCAATAGCCAAGGCATATGGAACCTTACTCATGCAACCTCGCTGATCAGGTGTACTAGGACACAAATCCTTGCTGAGGTGAATACCATAAGATATGGGTATGAAACCCCTCTTTGATTCCTGCATACTGAACCTATGCAGTATTTTGTCTATGTATGTGCTCTGACTTAGTCCTAGAAGTCTTTTAGATCTATCTCTATAGATCCTAATTCCTAAGATGTAGGTGGCTTCACCCAAGTCTTTCATTGAGAAAGACTTTCCTAACCAAGACTTGACAATCTGCAAGGTAGGAATGTCATTCCCAATAAGTAGGATGTCATCGACATAGAGTACCAAAAACACAACTGTGCTCCCACTAACCTTCTTGTACACACAAGGTTCATCAACATTTTAAAGAAATCCAAACCCTTTGACTACTTCATCAAAACGATGATTCCAACTCTGAGATGCTTGCTTCAATCCATAAATGGACCTTTGAAGCTTGCACACCTTACCAGAGTCCTCGAAACGCACAAACCCTTCAGGTTGTGTCATGTACACATCCTCAAGTAGCTTTCCATTAAGGAATGCTGTCTTGACGTCCATTTGCCATATTTCATAGTCATAATATGCTGCAATGGCAAGGAGGATTCTGATTGACTTGGCCATTGCAACCGAGGAAAAAGTCTCATCATAGTCTATACCATGAGTTTGAGTAAATCCTTTTGCAACCAGTCGTGCCTTGTAGACATTTACATTGCCATCCATGTTAGTTTTCTCCTTAAAAACCCACTTGCACCCGACAATTTTTACACCTTCAGGAGGGTCGACTAAGGTTCAAACCTGATTGTCGTACATGGATTGCATCTCAGACTTCATGGCATTAAGCCATTTTTCAGAGTTTGGTCCCACTATAGCCTCTTGATAGGTAGTCGGCTCATTATGCTCAATGAGCAACACATCACGATTGTTAGAAATCAGAAATCCATATCTCTAAGGCTGAAAACGTGCCCTATTAGATCTCCGTGGACCTTGCGTGACTTGAGGAGTCTCAACAACTTGTTGTGAGTTATCTCCGGTTTCCACCTGTAGGTCTATGGTGTCTTGTGGCTCTCGAACTTCTTCAAGATGTACCTTGCTCCCACTGGTTCTTTTAGAGATAAATTCTCGTTCGAGAAAGATACCATTTCTGACAACAATCACTTTGTTATCAGTGGGGTTGTAGACATAGTATCCCTTGGTTTCCTTAGGATATCCCACAAAAAGGCACTTTGAGGATTTGGGCGCTAATTTATCTGAGGCTTGTTGCTTAACATAGACCTCACATCCCCAAATCTTGAGAAAAGACAAACTAGGTTTTCTCCCAGTCCATATCTCATAGGGAGTCTTTTCAACTGCCTTAGATGGAACACGATTCAGTGTGAACGCAGCTGTCTCTAGGGCATGGCCCCAAAAGGACGGTGGAAGATCTGTTCGACTCATCATGGATCGAACCATATCTAATAGTGTTCGATTCCTCCGTTCAGAAACGCCATTCCATTGTGGTGTTCTTGGAGGAGTCAATTGTGAGACTATCCCACAACTCCTAAGATGATCAATGAACTCTTGGCTCAAATATTCACCACCCCGATCAGATCGAAGGGCTTTAATTGTTTTGCCAAGCTGGTTTTATACTTCATTTTGAAATATCTTGAACATTTCAAAAGATTCGGATTTATGTTTCATCAGATAGATGTACCCATATCTGCTAAAATCATCTATGAATGTGATGAAGTACAAATAACCTCCTCTGGCATTTGTATTCATCGGTCCACACACATCTGTATGTATGAGGCCCAACAAATCAGTGGCCCTCTCACTGTGCCCAGTGAAAGGTGACTTAGTCATCTTTCCTAACAAGCAAGACTCGCAAGTATCATATGATTCAAAATCAAATGAGTTGAGAAATCCATCTTGATGGAGTTTAGAAATGCGTTTCTCATTTATGTGGCCCAGATGACAGTGCCAGAGGTATGTCAGATTCAAATCGTTTGGTTGGGCCCTTTTGGTGGTTATGTTATAGATATTTCCATGATTGAGTTGTTCTAAATTCAATATATAATGATCACCATGCAAATCACCATGAGCATAGAAAACATCATTACGATAAATAGAACATCTACCATTCCCAGCAATTGAAGTATAACCTTCCTTATCCAAATAAGAAAGAGAAACAATGTTACTACTCAAAGCAGGAACATAATAGCAATTGTTCAAAACTAACAAAAGCCCAGTGGGCAGAACTAGTTCATAAGCGCCTACAGCTAAAGCAGCAACCCTTGCTCTGTTTCCAACTCATAGGTCAACTTCACCCTTCTTCAGCTTCCTACTGTCCTTTAGACCCTGCACATTTGTACAAATGTGAGAACCACATGCAGTATCTAATACCCATGTAGTGGAAGTAGAAAGATGAATGTCTATAACATAAATACCTGAAGTGATAGCCCCGCTATCTTTCTCGTTCTTTTTCAGATCTTCGAGGTAGAGCTTGCAATTCCTCTTCCAATGACCAGGTTCATTGCAGAAGAAGCAGACTCCTTCCTTTGGAGGCTTTGCCTTCTTTGGTGCAGGCTTGGTTTCAGGCTTACCTGACTCTTTGGTCTTACCAGATGAGCCATGACCTTTCCCTTTGCCCTTGCCTTTGCTTTCTTCTTCATATCCTTTCCTTTCTGAACCATTAAAACAAAACTGGGCTTCTTCTTAACACTCGGCTCAGTAGTTTTAAGCATCCCATGTAGTTCAGAAATAGATTTCTCCATGTTGTTCATGTTGTAGTTCATGACAAACTGGTCATAACTTTCCAGGAGTGAGTTCAAGATCAAATCTGTAACTAACTCCTGGCTCATGGGAAATCCAAGCCTTTCAAGGTGATCAATGTACCCTTTCATCTTTAAGACATGAGCACTGATTGATGCACCTTCAGCCATCTTGCAGGAATGTAAGGCCTTAGTGGTCTCATACCTCTCTTGCCTTGCCTGTTGCTGGAACATTTCCTTGAGATGGACAATCATCTCATAAGCCTCCATGTGTTCCAGATCTCTTTGGAGCTCTGGAACCATGGCGGCAAGCATCAAGCATCCCACATCGACAGAGTCATCCTTATGCTTTGTGTAAGCATCTCTCTGAGCTCTAGGAGCATTGGCTGCTGGCTCTTCAGGAATGGGTTGATCTAGGACATGTGCCTTTCTTTCTTGCTTGAGAACAATTCTCAAGTTCCTAAACCAGTCAAGAAAGTTTGTCCCATTGAGTTTGTCCTTCTCAAGGATAGATCGCAGCGATAATGTAGCAGTATTACTAGTCGTCATGATTCTACAATTAAAATATGCAATTGAATTAGCAATCTCCCACTAAATATACAACCCTTAATGTAATAATTAGTGGGCTAAGATCCATATTTGGCTTAAACTTAAGTCCTCTTTGGCAGGACACTTAAAATTAAGTTATTTAGGTAGGTAACACCTTTACCAATTACATCAAATGTAGCTCTTAGATGTTCATGGGATTCTATCATCATATGATCCGGCATGTATTAATCCCGTCTAATGCCTTGAGACCCAAAACCATTTTGTTAGTCTCAATTAAGTCAAACAATAATAAACATATGTGAGTAGCACCATTACTCTTGCTTATCTCCCCAAGATAACTCAAATGCACCTACTTTGGTGGAGCCTACAAGTGAGCGATCGAGGTTTTGACAAGTGTTCATTAATTGACAGCATTATGACTTAAGATTTCATTTAGAGGGCTTAACTATCTGGTTTACAAGAATGCATGTATCGCGGTTGTATCTCATACAAGTAATATGCATACAAAAACATACATATAGTAATATAATCATAAGATGCATGATTTTAAACGTGACTCAATATGGCTCACCTACCCTAAGTCCCCTCAAGCCAATGAGAGGAGCTCTCTAATAAGAAAAAGAAAATTACATAAAGAAACCTCATTTTTAACATTGAGGGGAGTGAGATGAGAAGAGAATGTACATCGAGAGAAAGTAGAGGAAGGCACGACACGCAGGCCGTATTTAGAAAAATTACAATACTTGTAATCTAGAGCCATATTGTTCACCATATCCAAACAGTCAAGAATCAATATTCATATTATGTGAAGGGCAATAAATGTTACAAAACTAAAACATTCATACACCAAGAAAAGCAGTATATGTTACGATTAAGTCGCGCTACGATTAGGTAGCCACGGCGGTCCCGCTATATGTCATACATAATCTCATACGTTCATAACGATTATCTTTACACAATGATTATACAATATGCATGTTCAATTCAAATTACAAATTATACAATATGCATGTTCAATTCGAATTACAGAAATAGCTAGTCAGACACAGCGCACATGATCGACCAAGAAATTTAACATACATCACATGTATCAACAACCGAACCTAACTTAAACACAGAACGGCACGGCTCTAATACCACTGAAGGGAATTGAAAGACGCGCAACGGAAAATAACTTTAAAAATTTCAATCCCTTACCCGGATCTACCGATTGTGTTTAAGTCAAGTAGTAAGAAGTATTACCTTCGATGTTCGATTTCTTGGTGGCTCGGGGATTCCACCGTTCAGGATGCCTCTGCTCACCTCTTTTATCGCTCGAAGTCGACAACTCAGATCGGCTTCCTCTACCAGTATCCACATGAACAGCGTTCCAATCACGAACGACGTGCTAGCGCCTCTTGTCCTTCTAGGGTTTATTTTTTCGAAGAATCCGTCCTCCCTTCTCTATTTACTGACCGTCTCTTATCTGTAAGCTTTTCACTCTCACACCCAAAACCCTAGCTCCTAATATCAAATATATAGGATGCTATAGGTATTATGAAGGATATTTGATTTCGAAATTAATCCTAAATTAATTCTGAAATTAATACAATATCAAATATTACGTGATCAGATAAGAAAACAATTAAATAAATATGGTTTATATTAAATCCATCTCACAGATTTAATTTACCTATTTATTTAATTCAAAATAAAGATATGACGGAATTAATTTATATAGATCTAATTTATCCTTATAAATTAAATCTAACAATTAATATCTCTTATATTTATATAATGTGTATATATATATACGAATTTATATATATATATATACGTCCACCCTATATTATTCATTGAATCTGGACATATCTTAGATTCAATGAATCTGGACATCATAGCTCGTGTTGGGCTGTTTTGTGTGCGACCCTGTAGGCCCATATGAAGTTGGCAGTGGGCCATTAACTATAATGACTCACAAGTCGTAAGCGGTCTCTAGCAAGACATCACGACTATCCAAATCATATGAGGATCATTGAACGATGTAACCTTTCATACAACCATATCACGTCCCTTTTGTCACACGACATTTTGGTCATGGATGAGGCATGGAGAACGTCATCCTCCTATTCATGACCGTTACTTTCTCGATCTCTGAATAGTCTGAGTATAGAAACGGAACTACCTTTCCATTATAGTATGGCCATACATTTCTCAGACTCACTCATCGAGGGGCCCAGTAATGTCTCTCTATGAATGTGAGGGACAAATTCCATCTTGACCATTCACATTCCTCCGCATGAAAAAACACTAAGCCTGAACATAGTCTTTATGATCACTCGGTCAAAAGTGACTTTTGACTATGTCAAAGCTAAGCGTTTCTCATGTAGGAATCCATGATGATCTCAGGTTAAAGGGTACAGTGACATGGTTTGTATATGAGAGAAGCTTATGACTTAACCCATGCAACTCTCTCATAGCGGGTCGGTCCAACACCTTGTACTCTTACATGTGCCTATGACTTTGATTTATATCTCTATATATCTTCAAAGTCATACTGACCTTATTTCATCTCTGCTCCCACATAGATGACTGACTAGGGACATTTAGGATAAATCATGAGTTATCCAAGGATAGTCATCACAGTAAACATGCAAATAATATGATAACATAATAAAGAAATTCATAAATCAACAATGTTCATAACATAATGATTGGGCCCTAGGGCACAATTTCCAACAGTAATACCATTCCATTCATACACTGACTATTCCCATACATTATCATAGCTAAATACACAAACCAACATTGTCATTTATCATCACATACCATCAATAGCACATTCACAACATACATTAGTATATACAGTATACAACATAATACAACAAATTTTCCCAAATCTTTTTTTCTTTCCTTACTTCCACTTCATGTATCCTTCACTTGATCATATTACCTATTATAGTTAGTTAAGGGAGGGTGAGATTTGGGAGAATCTCATTACCAAACATTACCATTTATGCATGCAAGATGGATGTAAGTGTATGACATGCTTTTGTGCACAACTTTATCATTTATGCATGGTGAAATGCCATGGAAAGTGAGCTAGTTCATTCATATTCACATAACATAATGCCAAGGCATGCTTAACTAAACATAACAATCATAATTCAACAATATAGCTTAGTCACATCATGGCATTCATACCACATACACACATACACATCAAGCACACAAGAAAGGTAAGTTCGCTACCTTGTATCATAAGTTTTCTCTTGCTCTTTGTAACATCCAGACTTTTAGGCCTAGAAGTTCCAGAAATAGCCTAAATTAAATAGGTTACCAGACCCCTGTGAGCAGAAGTCCCAAAGATGAAAAAGGAAGTTAAAGCAGTTTCAGGGACTACACTGCAAAGTAAAAGTTTTCAGGGGCTCGGGTATAATTAAGGTTAGAGGCTCCAGTAAAGTCTCGAAGGCCCAAAAAGAGAAAAGAGGCTAGATACAGGCCAAAGGTTAAGCTAGAAGCCTCAAAGAGAGGATTATATGAAGCTAAGTCCAAGAAGGGACTAAACTATAAATTCAGAAAGTTATGACCAACAGGGGTAAAAATGGAAGAGTACGCAGAGAATTCCAAGAAAATCCTAGAAAATTGGAAATAATATTCTAAGGCTCTTCTATGAAGAGAAAAGATGAAAATACCCCTGAGGCAGCTTTAACGGAATTTATGAGGTTATTATCGGTAAAAAGTATACCATGTGAGGTAATTATTTAAAATAGCAAGAGACCTCAAAAATGTATACAAAAATGAGGTTAAATGGTTGAAAGGTTGTACTAATTTATAAAATTAGTCCCGCAACCAAAAGGCCAGTGGAGTGGCTTTAATAAATTAAAGAGTCAGTTTTGCCGATAAAAGGGCATTTTGGTAAATGAATTTTTATGCAAGGTTTAAAGGAAGTGTTATGGCCTAAGAAAATTCATAGATATTCTCTAAAATTAAAGGGAATTTATAAAGTAGATAGAACAATTTTCTGAGCTCCAAAAGGCCATAAAGAAAGTCGGAGAAACGTGGGCCAAGTAAATTCGGAGGAAGCTTATGAAACAAGTTTGATCCAACGGTTAGGATCTAATCTCCCATCTCCTCCACCACTTTCATGACACTTGGCATCTTCTAGAAGGTTGAGGCAAGCATGATGTAATAAGATGATGCAATGATGATGCAAAAGTCTACTTGAACTTCCAAATTTGCCCTTACCCTTTCTATTAGCCACCAAGGGCATTTTGGTCCATTCAAGCAAACTTTTTTGGCTATAAATAGAGCCTCTTCCCCTTCATATTTTCAGCCAACATGAGTTTAAGAGGGGAAACTCTGCCAAAATTTAGAGAGAAAAACGTAGGGGTGAAGGCCAAGAAGAAGGAACAAAGTTCAAGCTTCAAGATCAAGGTATGTGGTGGCTGTAGCATCTTATTTGATACCTATTTCGAATTAGTTACTGTGTGTATCTGATTTTGAAATTTGGCATGCTTAAAGTACACTCTGTGAGATTTAAATCCATGGGTAGAACACTTCATTTCGATATGTGTACGATTTATGGTGATTTTTCAAAGTTAGGATTTGAAATCTGGAAACAGTGTTGAACTTTTAGAAGAGTGTCGAATTCCGTACAATTCCGGTGCTGTTCAGCATAGAATTGGTTCCTGAAACTATTTTTCCCTTAAATTTAACTTAATTAGCTTTCAGTGAGACTTGGAAGCACTCAATTTAGATTTTTATAGATTTAATTATGAATTTTGAAAGTTGATCAAAAATTCTGGAGATTCTGCGTGAACAGTACCCGCGAACCAAAATTTCCAGATTTGATATTCTTGAATCTAAAGCCATCTAAAGTGGTTCTAATTGACAAGAGATGAATCATAAGGATTGGAAATGATGAGATTTATGTTAGAAAAGCTAGAAAGAAAACCCTAAGACTAAGAGAAAGGGTTGAGGTTCAAGAGAGCTAGCTTTGAACTTTATGTAATCTAATGGTCCTAATAGATTGTATGATCATTATGACTATGTTTAGGACCTTTGGAACATCCAAGAGGATGTTTGATGAGTTGACCAAAAGCTAACATGGTTGGAAAGTCAAGGGAGTCAAAGGAAAAGTAAGAGGAAGGCTTGAGGTGCAAGGTAGTGAACTTACCTATTGTCATTGCTTGATGTTGTATGCTTGTGTGTTGCCGTGTACATGTTATTGAATGTTATTGTGACATGTTTTAGCTGTTGTAATTGCTATTCATGATGAGTAGATTATGTCTCCATGGCCATGCATCAAGAAGTTAGCTTTGAGCATGCTAGTATGTCACTAATTAACAAGAGAATAAACAAGTTGCGTGTAGTGCATGAGCATCCATTTAGCATGATTAATATGGTATTGTTTGCTACTGAGATTCTCCCGAATTGCACCCCCTCCCTAACCAACCATTTAGGTCAATCAATGATGGGCACCAATGGCATGAGAAGCAAGGAGAAGAAGTGGAGAATTATTAATGCAAATGATTGATATGAATATTCAATGTATAATTCTCCTATGCTGTAAATTATGTTATGAATGCCATCAATTCAATGTATATGCTTAGGATGTTTATGGCATGAATGAAAGTATATGAGTATGAATGAGAAAGATTAAGCCCATGCTATGTATGTCAAAGAAATAAAAAGAATTAAAGTAAGGAGATATTAAAGGATAAAACGTAGGTCCTGAAGCAGTTAGTTTTGAGCTTCAGTTTGACCTATCAAATGAATGAGTTAAATCACGAGATTTGGCAGACTTATAGTTCACATCCCAAGCTTCAAAATTAGTGGTAAATCACCTCATTTGGATGTGTATACAAAGAGATATAAGTTTTCAAAGTTAAGGCGCAGAATCTGGAAAGTCCAGATTTTACCAAACAAATAGTAATATTAACCCAATAAACTGTATGAATTGGGAAAGAATAAGTCCAATTGAGTATTTTTCTCTTAGAGAGCATTGAAATAGCTTTCCATAGAATTTTGGAACACCTCCATACGATTTTTCTAGAATTAGTTATGATTTTTCAAAGTTGGACCTGTAATCTGAAAACTGGACAGTGAATAGTAATTTTCCGAAAATTAATGTCCAAATTGAAATTTTTAAGTTTAAGACCATCCAAAGTGGTCTGGAATGGATCTAAATGAATGCTAAGGTACTATATAAGTAAGGTGTGACACTCTTCAACTTGCTCCCTTTTGCTTCCAACCATTAAGGTTGCTTGCTCAACCATTGCCATTCCTTTTCCTTGATGTCTCATAGCCCTAAATGCACTAACACATCATTTCCATTCATTCATTAGAGCCATGGTAATCAACAGCATCAATACTTTGTTTTCTTTGAGTTATATTAGCTTCTAACTTTTGAGCTTGATTTCCAACCTTTCTAAAATTAATTCCACATGCTATTCCTACACAATTTTGCATGTAAAATCCATTTCCAAGTTTAAAATAAAACTCCTCCCTGCTTAACTTTATCTGGCCGAACATAGGGTCATAGGGCTCAAAATTTTATTTTCAATTCTAATGCTTCCAAAAATCATTAAAATCTATAACTAAGCTCAACAACAACAAAGGTAGTGAAAACTACATCAAAAACCATAAACATACCTTGTTTTGGAGCTTGATCTTGCATATAACCATTTGGCCTTTCTTTCTCCCTCTTCTTTATCTCTCTAGAAACCATTTTGCTAGAGCTTCCCTAAGGTTTCCTCTAGATTGGAATAAAATAAGGGAGGGGAGGGGGTATTTATAGAAAATAAGACTAAATTTAGATCGTTGATCTTAAAAATGTGTGGCTTGATCTGGACCATCTATTTTCTCTTTTAATCTTATGGTAACAAGTGTCCTATGACATCATGCTTACCTCATCATGATGACATCATGCTCACATCATCAATCCACATGCTTTTCATCCAACCATACACGTGTCTTGTGTAACCCCTCAGCTATAGACCATATTTGAGTTCATTTTTTGTCAATTGGAACCATGTTGGATGGCTTACAACGCAAGAAAACAAATCCAAAATTTTTGCTTTCTTAGGTAATGTTCGATTAGTAAATCCAGATTTTTCAGCCAACTTTGAAAATTCAGAACTAATTCTAAAAAATCAAAATGAGGTGGTTCTAAGTCCTACTAAAAGCTTTCAAAGAGATCTACATGAGAAAAATACTTTTAGGGGCTAACTCATTATGGAACAGTGCCAGAACTATATGGAATTTACACTATTCATATGGTTAAGACTATTTTCCATATTTAAAGCATTGACTTTGAAAAATCACCATAATTTGCACACATCTCCAATTCTAGTGAATTACCTATGGAATTCAAGCTCAAGATGTTTATTTTAAGCATACAAAATCTCATGGCCAAATTCATACAAAAACTACTTTAAAATGTTTATCAAAATTTACAACTCCATAGGCAACAATTTCCAGCATCATTACATACATATCTCAAGTTCATGCTATGGAATCTAAATCTATGAAGCTATTCTTCCATTATCCTCTTCCCTCTTTGAAGTGCCTCTTCCCTTACTTGAATCATGGTAAATTTGGAAGGAATGAGATTTCATAAAAATCCCAATAGCAAGATAAAATCAACTAAGCATTAACAAGCATCATTATCACACAACTTTACTAAAAGCCATTGTTAGGGAACTAATACTAACTCATACCTTGTGAAAATCTAACATGCAATAGCCAAGGCATAACATTACAAGGAGCAATCACAAGTCATACATAAACTTTCATATAACTTAACCATCCAAAGACAATAACATAAGTATAACAACAATGCAATGTTAACCACAAAGTTAATTAAATCATGCTACCTCAAGTGGAGTAAGCCTTAACTCTCTCTTCTTGTTCTTGGTTCCTTCCTTCACAAATGTCAAAGCCTATCCAACAAGGGGCATAACCATTATATTCCACATCATAACAAAACTCAATGTTTAAATTGAATAAAACCCTTAATCTCTTTCTCTTCAGTTTTTGAGTTTTGTTTCCATCAATTTATAACTTATTCTCTTAGGCTAATCCTACATAATTTTTCATGTAGAATCTAAATATGAGTTCAAAATTAGAAAATTCATCTTCCTTCCTCTTGAACCCCGTAGGCCAAAACACTTCCTCTTTTTCACCTAAATTTCCAACAACAACAATATCAACCATAATCACATAATACCACTTGACTCAAGTCATAAACAACCTCTTAAACTAATTCCCATCATCAAAAACATCCTCCACCAATCCTATATAATTTTGGCCAGTAAGAGGGGAAGGGAAAATCATGGATTTTCAACCATAAAGCTCAAGATTTCTAAGCATCAAACCAACTAGGATTAGCTACTAACCTTGGACCCAAGTTTGGTTGGCTGATTTCTTGCCTTGTTCTCCTCTTTAAGCTTCAAGTTCTCAATTCTAAAGAGTTTCCCCTATGAGAACCAAAATGTGAGGGAGGTGGAGAGGAAGATAGGATTTTATAAAGGTCTTTAGACAATTTTTCCCTTAACCTTTTTCAAATTGCCAAAATTATGTGATTGGCTAATAATTGTTATATGTGAGATCATAATTCCTAAGGGCTTACGTCATGCACATCTTGAAACTTCTCCTTGCTTCTTTCACCTTCCAAGTGGCACCAAGAATAGCTTAGTCAAGAAGGAAGAAGATTTTTCACAATGTATGTTATATAACTTTCTACCAGCTTAAGTAACTTTTGTACTGACAGCATCATAATTGTCCTTGATATTTTTGATCACCTATCTTCATCTTTTACCATTTACTTTTGAGTCACCACCTTATACTTTTGAATCATCACCCCTCATAATGGTTTTCAAAAGAATAGAAATCCATAGTCAAAAATAGTGGCTAAAAGTATTATTTTTTCTTCTAAAAATGCTTTCTAGAGTTCAAGGACTTAGAAAATTCCTCTGTCAATTTTAATATCTCTCTTTAATTCCAAGGAAATTTCATGAATTTTTTTGGAATTTAACTCCTCCTCTAGATATTTCTTTTTGAATTTTCCGGATAAAAGCCGTAATTGGCTTAAATAAGCTTTAAATATTTTTAAAGCTAATCTGGGGGTAATTTGGAAATAAAATTACTTCTACAATTTTCTAAAACTTTAATGTATTTTATCCATATTTTTTTGAGGCCTTGGAGCACATGAGATAATTAAATTTGACTAATTTTCCTTAATTAGTCAAATACTACAAAAATTACTAGAAAATTAATATTAATTAATTTCCTTCATATTTTTGACTTTTGGGACTATCATCCTGTTTTGGGGAATTTTCTCTAATTTATGGAGTTTTCTAGAAATTTTCAGAGCTTTTGTCATATTTCTCTAATTTATACTGACTTACTCAAAATACTGAAAATTCCACTTTAGTCCCTATCTTGATTTCACATCAAAAGTTGTGCAATCGATATTAACACTAATATTCTGACCCTTAACCATCTTTAGAGTAAGTATACTTTAGTCACAAAATACTGGATGTGAGATCCCTTACTAGTTAAGGGATCCCTCGTTTGATTCAGATTCCGATCAAAAACTTTATTTCTTATCTTAAAAGGGTTTAATCCTTTACCTCTCAACGAACAATTGGAGGAATAATATACATTATCGTAATTTGTATCAATTCTTTCCCCCAAATAAAATTTCATCTTCAAAATTTACAACGTACCTTAGTCTAAAAGTTTTGGATACTTTTCTTTCATCTCTTCTTCTGTTTACCAAGTTGCTTCCTTTGTGAATAGTCCCTTCCAGATAGCCTTAACTAGTGGAATCTGCTTACTCCTCAGCTGTTTGATCTTCCGATCAATAATTCAATCTGGTCCCACTTCGAAAGACAAGTTGTCTTGAAGTGTAATATCATTGTATTCCACAATATGCGCTAGGTCTGGATGGTACTTCTTCAATTGGGAAATATGAAAAACATCATGTATTTGACTCAAGTTTAGGGGAAGTGCTATTTTATACGTTACTATACTAATTTTCGAGAGGATTTGAAATAGTCTAATGTACTTTGGATTTAGCTTCTTTTTCTTAATGGACCGACTTACTCCTGTGGTTGGAGACACCTTAAGAAACACATGATCTCTAGCCTCAAACTCTAACGGCCTTCTCCTATTGTTTGCGTACCCTTTCTGCCCACTTTAAGCGGCTGACGATCCTTATCAATCATCTTTATTTATTCTCAAACTTGATCATCATTGTTGGACTGTAAATTCTTCTCATACCTAATTCAGTCTACTACAGTGGTGATCAGTACTTTGTGTCACATCTAGCATTATGATGATTAGAAACAAGAAATATTCTCAAATTGTTGAGGATTAAAAATAAATAAGGAGAATTTTGGTGGAAAATAATTACAGTAGTTTTCCAAGCCAATCATAGGAATTTGACTAAATAAGGAAAAATTGGTCAAAATTCAAATGAGGAAAAATATTTCCAAGCTTTGGAAAATTAAGGAAAAATGAGGATAATATCCTTTGAGAGTTATATGAAATTATAAAGTTTGTTTTATAACCAAATTACCCTTAGAGAAATTATAAGAGAATTTAAGGGTGATTTAGGCTAATTAAGGGATTTTATTTGGAAAATTCCAAATAAATACTTTTAAGGGAAATAAAATTCCAAGAAAATTCCTATGAAATCTCAAGGAATTATAAGGAATTATGGAATTAAATGAAGACCCTCAAGTATCCAAGATTTTTCCAAATAATGATAAAAAGTGGAAAAATTCCTAAAGAGAAGAAAATTAATTTTCCTTTTTATTTAAATATTAGGAAATTAATTTTGAGACAAAGAGGGTAATTAGGGAAGATAAAAATGAGGAGATTAAATTAAGGATCTGACAGAAAATAATTGCAGAAGCTAGGTTACTGTAATTATAGAAAAGAAGTTAAACTCAGAGCCTAAAGTATACCGATAAAGCAAGATTGGTGTCTTGCAAATCCAAGGGATCATATTGAGCCATGTGTCAAGCTCTTGAAGGAGAAGATTTGAATTTGCCAAGTGTCATTCCTCAAATGGAGAGGATCTTGACTTTAGTAATTAATTTCATTTGGAATTTTGTTAATTATGAAAGAGGAATCAAGATTTAGTAGGGTAATGATACTTGGACTATCATTAAAGAAGGTGGTTGGGATATTTTGAAGCATTAATCAAGCTCTTCTCTCCCCTATTTTCAGATGTAAGTTTCAGCCAAGGGAGAAAATAAGAGGAAAAGAGAGAGTTTGAGAGGAAAACAAGAAGAAGCAAGCACCTTTGGTCATATAAGCAAGGATCTAAGATGAGTTCATGATTCTAGATGTGTCTTGCTTTCTTTTCTTCCCTTTTTATGGTTGAAAAATTTGTCTTCTCCCTCTTTTAGTGGCTGGTCGAACTGATTAATAAAAAGGGGAAAGGAGTTTTGCTCATTACACTTGTTAAGACACACAACATAAGCTAGATCCTAGTGTTTGCAAGTAACTATAGGTTGTTTTAAAGCATTTTTCATGGTTGTTTTCTTGAGTGATCATTTTGGCCAAGTGAAGGACTGAACCCTAGGATGAGCTTTTCAATGTTTTAAGGCTTCCATGATGCTTAAAATGAGGAATGGTGTAGGGTAAACTAAAAGGAACAAGTGTTGGAAGCTTTAAAGCAAAGTTGTGATTTTTGGTTTAAACCTCTAGTGGTTCTGTCAAAGTGTGGTTGGAAGAAGCAATTTTATTTTCATAAATATAAGCCCATTTTTGGAATCTACATGAAAATCCATGTAGGAACAAGTCAAGAAGTGATTTTTAAGGTTAAAGAGAACCAAGTTCAAAAATAGTGAACAAAAGAGGGAGCTTTATGGTTCAAGAATCATTTTGATTTATGATCTTGCTTTTTTATGATTGAATAATGATTCTTGCTACCCTTTTTGATGGATTACATTGTTAGGGTTTGATATTTGTAAAGGAAAAGAGGAGAAGGAAGAAAAGCTAAAGCTTTTGGAGCAAGCTAGCAAGTTAAACCTAGCTACTACCACTAACTAGCATTGTTGATTATTGTATGGTTAATTGCTATTATTGTGGTTGAGCTCTCTTGATTGTTCTGTGGCTGCTATTTATAGTATCTTGCTTTGGCCTTTGCATGTTTGAGTTTGCCAAATGATAAGCTTGTTAGTTCACCAATAGTAGCTAATGTGATCATGCATAATAATGATGCTTGTTTGGTGATATAGTTGGTTAATTTGCTATTGGGATTTCAATGAAATCTCATTCTACAATGAAATATAACATTTTAGGGCCTGAATCCTCCAAGGAAAAGCTGTAGATTGAAGGCTAATTTGTGGGGTTTAGCCACAAAATTTCGTGAACTCATTTTGGTTATGTACATATTAAACTAACAGTGTTGTAAGCACACTGACCCTAACTAGTTCATGTGACTTTTTGATTATGCTCCCAAACGCATTTAATCATGAAATTTGGCATGATGAAAGATAACGTCCTGAGCTTCAATTTGATAGCTAATATGTTAAAAATATCCTAGTATACGATTTATAATGATTTTTCAAAGTTAATAGTCAGAATCTGGAATCAGGGTTTTTGGCAAATGGACAGTGTTGCTTTTCTCAAAAACCTGATGCTTTCTCATAAGGAATTGGACAATAGATTAGGACTTAAATATATTTAAGTATAATTTTGAATCACCCCAATTGGATTTTTTTGGAATAAGTTATGAATTTTTGAAGTTGGGCCATAAAAACTGGATTTTTACCCGATGAACAGTAAAAACCCGAAATTTAGCGTTTTTATGGTAAAAAGTGAGCCCAAGACCATCCAATGTGGTCTAAAATGATTTTGAAAGGAACCTAAGTCAATATAATAGTAAGGTGTGACACTTTGTGCCATGTAAGGTTTCACACAAGGCCGTTTGTATGGTAGAATAGTAGTTGTTATCACAGATAATGTTTGCCTTTAGCAGGTGTGTCAGCACTTTTAGCCATCATTTTCTTTGCCTTAGCCATCCTTTTCTTTGACTTAAAGGTCTATGTTCCTTCTTTCCCTTTTTGTTTTACCATTAACTTGCCTTGATGAGCAAGGTTTCAGACTTAAAGCTTTTGGCCCAATTTGACAACAATGGTATCTCAAAAAAGCAAGGGTACTCTCTCAGTGCTAGTTAACCACTGGAGTGGGCTTCTATATCTTAAACTCATCCCTAGTCATGTTGTTATCACGCCTTACGAGGAATCACCCTCACAACTTTAACATATCAGGCCTTACGAGGAATCACCCTCACGGCTTTAACGTATCAGGCCTTACGAGGAATCACCCTCATGGCTTTAACATATCAGGCCTTACAAGGAATCACCCTCACAGCTCAATATGTCATCCCATGCTTATACTTTGAGAGGCATCATCCTCTCGGCTTAATGTGTCACCCCTTTCTCATGCCTCAAGAGGTATCATCCTCTCAGTTTAGTATCTTCTCTTGAGGCTTGGTCTACTACGACCTTAGGAGCCACTGTGCTACATCAAAAGCCTCTTCAGGAATTATTGTGATCCTAAAATATTACCATTGCCAATTTGCCATGTTATGATCTTTAAAAGATCTCAAACCACGAGACTGAGTAATAAAATAAGTCGTCTCCATTCCGTGGGTAACTAGCACCAATGTTGTCTTCTTAGACCTCAATTACTACTTCTCATCATCCTTAAAGCTTTTACCTTTTCCATGTTCCCTTAGTCTTTAAGCTTAGCCACTTTAAAGTATTGATGGTGGCTTAAGTACTTGATCATTTATCGAGTTCATTAGCTTATCCTTATATTAATGCTAATCTGCCTTGCCTTAGGATTCTACAGTCGTTACTGCCTTTAAACAACTTCGGGAAAGGACTTATATCATCATATTAAACTTGAGGAGTTACATACTGATTGAGCTTAAATTGTTTATACTATTTGATGACATTTTCTATGTTTTTGCTACACTTTTTGGCTCATTTTAATGATATTTGTGCTTAATTATGATTGAGGGTCTTTATTCTGAGTTAGTGTTATTTGAAGGTAAAATTGTCATATTTATTCATTAATTGTATTTAATTGATTTCTGGGATAATTGATACCTCAAACCATTTCTTTTATTTTAGGACACTCAAGAAGAAGAGCCAAGAGTGAAGATCAAGGAAGTCCAGCACACAAAACGCAATGACGCCCCTACCAGGTTTTACCATGGCACACTTATTTTTCGCCGTGGTGAAGAAAGGATTCTCCACTTGAAGATCCCTCTCGGCTGTAACACCTCATGTTTAAATCAATTAACTTTCCTTACGGAAGCATTTGGAATCACTTTTGAAGGCTACAATTGATGAAAAATCAAGTTTGAAAATTTTCATTTACGGGTTACTATTCATTGTCACCTTAAAATGTGACAAACTTCGAAAATTCATAACTAATTGTAAAAAAAATTGAAATTGAGTGATTCCAATTTCTACAGAAATCTATTTGGATAAAATTTTGAGAAAAAATAGTTTCTAAACTGATTGCCTTGAGATTCGAGCTCAATTTCCTTGGAAAAATTTATTGTTCATTTGGTCATTTTCGGATTTTACTGTATTTTTGCCTAACTCTGGAAACGCATAACTTTCCGCTCGGTTATCGGAATTGGGCAAACTACCCCTCATTTTAAAGAGAAACATTAGATCTCTTTGTTTACCAAATCTTATGACCTAACTCACTCGTTTAATAGGCCAAACTGGAACTACAAACTCACTGCTCCAGGACTTACGTTTTATCCCTTAACATCTCTTTAATTCTTTTTATTTCTTTGGCATACATAACATGGCTTTACTCTTTCCTATTTATGATCATACACTTTCATTCATGCCATAAATATTATAATTAAATACATGGCATCATTGACATCCATAACATAGTTCACAAAATAGTAGAATTATACATTTATCAACAGTCTCATCCATTAACAAGAATAATTTTGCGCTTACTTCTCCTTGCTTCTCATGCCATTATTGCCCATCATTGATTGACCTAAATGGTTGGTTAGGGAGGGGTGAGATTCGGGGGAATCTCAGTAGCAAACACTATCCATAAGCATGCAAGACATAATGCATATGCATGACATGTTATAACATTAACACATGAATGCCATAGAAAGTAAGCTAAAGCATTTCATGCTTCCATAACATATTGCTAAGGCAAAATATAACATAAACTTGCAAACATAACTTTGCAAACATTTCATCATAGCTTAGTCACATCATGGCAACACAATCACATCATGCAAGCATACATATCACGCACACAGTATAGTTAAGTTCACTACTTGTAACATGGCTTTCCCCTTGCTTTTCCTTTGATTCCCTTGTCTTTCCAACCATGTGGACATTCGGTCAACATCACCAAATATCCTCTTGGATGTTTCAAAGGTCCTAAATATAGTCACACTGATCATACAATCCATTAGGACCACTAGATTACATAAAGTTCAAGACTAGCTTTCTTGAACGTCAACCCTTTCTCTTAGTCTTAGGGTTTTCTTTCTAACTTTTCTAACATAAATCTTATCATTTCCCATCCTTAATATCCATTTCTTGTCAACGAGGACAACTTTAGATGGCCGTAGATTCAAGAATACCAAATCTGGAAATTTTGCTTCGCGGGCACTGTTCACGCAAAATTTCTAGAATTTTTGCTCAACTTTGAAAATTCATAATTAATTCTAGAAAAATCCAAATTGAGTGGTTCCAAGTCTCACTGAAAGTTCCTTAAGTTAACTTTACATGAAAATTAGTTTTAGGAACCAATTCTATGCCAAACAGTACCAGAAATGTACGGAACTCGAAACTCTTCCAAAAGTTCAACACTGTTTCCAGATTTCAAACCCTAACTTTGAAAAATCACCATAAATCGTACACATATCCAAATGAAGTTTTCTACCTATGGATTTAAAGCTCACAGAGTGTACTTTAAGCATGAAAAATTTCAGAATCAGATACGCACAGTAACTAATCCGAAATAGGCATAAAATTAGGTGCTATAACCATCACATACCTTGTTTTAGAGCTTGATCTGGCTTGGAACCACTTGGCCTTTATTTCTCCCTCTTCTTTCTCTCTCTAGAAACCATTTTGCAAGAGCTTTCCCATGGATTCCTTATGCTTGGATGAAATGGTAGGGAGGGGAGGGGGTATTTATAGAAAAGCAGACTGAATCTGGACCGTTGATCTTAAAAATACGTGGCTCGATCTGGACCGTCTATTTTCTCTTTTGATCTTACGGTGACAAGTGTCATATGACATCATGCTTACCTCATCATGATGACATCATGCTTACATCATCAAGCCACATGTCTTTAATCCCACCGCACATGTGTCTTGCATCCGATCGTACATGTGTCTTCCATCTAGCCGTACACGTAATATTTTCTTTTTCTCATCTAACCGTACACTTGTCACTTTCATGCCCTTTCATCATTTATGGCATTAAAATAGGGAGAAAATAAATGGAAAATTCGTGTAAAAATATTTTCTTAATTATTTCTCCACCTATCAAGCCAATCTTGCATCGTAACGGATATTTTCGGGTCCTGACTTACCCTGTACCACCAAGACAACTTCTTCTTAAAATTCTGGCCAATAAAAGGTACATATATAGAGCCATCTTAGAGGAGCATAGATGAAAATAATTAGCTTTGCTGACAGGCTACTTGACCTTACTGAGTCATGCAGTAGAGATTTCACTATAACGGATAGACAAAAGACTGTCTAAAATATTTCTATACTGCGTTCTGATTTTTATGCTGTCCATAAATATCTTCTGGTGACTCAGCATGATGACTCGTAGGTGTCATCATTACGCTTGACGACTCAGCATGATGACTCGTCGGTGTCATGATTACGCTTGATGACTCAGCATCGTCATGATGGCTCTTAGATATTTTCTTTGGTTTTGTCTCCTATTTAGGGGACAAAATTATTTAATATTTGACTGGAGCATTTTATTCAATCCAGAGCTCCAAAAATTCATCCAAAAATATCATAAAATTCCTCAAATTCTAGAGAAAATCTGTGAATTTTCTCAGGTCATAACTCAACCTGTAGCCCCACTTAAAAATTCATTCTTTAAAACGCCTTTTTTCGGCACAACTGGCTTTTAAGTATTCTTAAAGCCATTTTACTGGTCTTCTGGGGATGAGACTAATTTTATAATTTTCTATAGTCTCTTAGATCATACATCCCTATTTTACCATAATTTTCTGAGGTTTCCTAATGACTCAAACAATTAAATCTACCTCTACATCTCAAATTGAGCCATAAACTTATAAATTCCTTTTAAGTTACCTCAGGGGTATTTTCGTCATCTCTCTTCACAAAAGAGCCTTAGAATATTATTTCCCATTTTCTGAGATTTTCTTATAATTTTCTAAGTACTTTCCATTTTTACCCCTGATGGCCGTAACTTTCTGAATTTACGGTTTTACCCTTGCTTAGGCTCAACCTCATAAAACCATCTCTTCGAGGCTTCTAACTTAATCTTTGGTTTGTATCTAGCCTCTTTACTCTTTCTGGGCCTTTGAGACTTTACTGGAGCCTTTAACTTTGATTACCCTTTAGCCCCTTAAAACATTCACTTTGCAGTTTAGTCCCTAAAACTGCTTTAACTTTCTTTCTCATCTTTAAGACCTCTACTAAAAAGGGGTCTGGTAGCCTATCTCATTCAGGCTATTTCTAATACTTCTAGGCCCAAAAATCGGGATGTTACATCGGCCAAGGTTCACCACGGTGAATATTAGTCGAGAAGACTTCTGCCTAGTATGGTGTCTTCATCGCGGTGAAGACGGTGAAGACACCACACCAAGCAGAAGTCTTCTCAGATAATGTTCGCCACGACAAACCCCTTGAATCAGCAACCTAGACCCGAACCATTTTCAAAAATTTTACCTACCCACTCTCATAAATCGACCCAGTACACCATAATACTGGTTTAGAAACCCTATTTTTGTGTAAGTGACATCATTCGCTGAGACCACAGTCTCCATTTCTGTTCTCTCTCATCTTTCTCTTATCTAACCCTAATTTCTTCAATCTTCACTGTCAAACATCCACCATGGGAAGCTCAGATTCATTCCTAGTTAAGATGCTTCACTTCTATGTGTGGCTAGGTGTTTTCCTTCCTCTTGAAGGTGTAGCAATAGCTGGAGTTCAATGAGCTAAGAAGGGGAGTAGTTTAATCCTAGTTTAGCTATGAATTTATGAGTTTCTAGGTTTAGGATTTGTATTTTGTTGAACTAATTGATTATAGTTGCAATCAACTTTGGATTTTCATTTTTGTAGTGGATTGGTTATTGTAGAATCCTGAGCTTAAATATATGAAGTTTCATATATGCCAGTTGTAATCTTTTGATTCTCTCTACTCTTACACTGTTGTGTTTTGACATTGAGTTGATTTTGATTACATTTGACCTGTTGCATTAATCAATCTTTCTACACACACTAAGAGTATTTAACAAGATCTTGACAAATAGAGTTCATTTATTAAGATTCTGGACTCAAAGAGTACTTTAAGGTTCATGATTTTGAAACTTAGTGATTTCTACTCCCATATCAATTGATTTTGAACTATGACAGCCTGAGCACACTTTCAAGAGGAACTTCATCATTATTTGGTTATTGTCTACCTACATTCATTGCTTATTTCCCTAAAATCTAAAAATATTTTGCTTATCATTCATTCAATCTACTTAATGATTTCAAAAAACCCAAAACCCCCTATTTATATTCAAGTTTGCATTGCATGACATTTAAGTTAACTTTGGTCCATTTCGCTAAGGCTCTGTTTAAGTGAAACAACCCGAGATTGCACCCTATAGTACAATCCTTGGATAAAAATTTTTGATTTAACCTCCAAGGTCTAGAACAGGTAAGGAAAATCAAATGGTGCCATTGCTGGGGAGCCAAGAAATTGGTTCTCTAGGTTAGCTTGTGTCATTTATTGTCAATTGAGGTTTTGAGCCCTTTTTTAGATTGCATTTTAGGTAGCTTAGGTGCATATTTGTTCATAGTAGAGATTTTCATTTTGCATAGCATTAACTTTTTGGAAATACAAACAAATATACTGATTTTCTATACCTTTATCATTTTCACTCTGTATTGCATCATCCAGAAGTCTGTCTAGCTCTCTGTGACCTTTCACCGCGGCAAACTTCTTCTTTCGCCACGGCCAACTAGCAAAAATATTTGAGGATGCCTCTCGGGATACCTTCGTTGCAGCATACTTCTGCTTTCGCCGTGGTAAACCTGCTGTATTCAGCTCACAGACTGTCTTGGCCTACCTTCGCCACGGCATACTTCTGCTTTCGCCACGGCAAACCCTTCTGGAAAAAGTTTTGAAACTTGAACATTTTGCCTTTCTTTCTGTGCATACACACTCATACTCATACATACACTTGTATCCATCACAATTCATACTTTTATCTGACTTTGTGTGCTGCAAGTCATTTTTATCTGCTCTTTCTCTGTGATTTTGTTTTTTAATGCCATGAAAAACCCAGCTTGTACCCTTTAACCCTGAGATTGAGAGAAGACTTAGAAAGATAAGAAGAGAGAAGAGAGTTAAGGGGACAAGTGAATTAGTGGTTGAACAAGAAAACATCTCTGTGGAATCTAGCCTATCTAGTAGTGAGAGTGAACCTATTAAAGAAGAGATCATGGCTGATTTACCACCTAACCCACTTAATCCTAACCCCAATGCTAACCAAGTGAGGAATGGAGGCAATGGAGGCAATGGAGAACAAGAGAGAGTAGGAGAAAATAATCGGCACCTTAGAAGAAGAACAATTAGGGAAGCCACCACATCTGATGTCAATTTTGATCCATTTACTGCTACATGTCCAAATTTTGAAGTTAACTTTGAAATTAAAGGTTTATTGATTAACTCACTTCTAAAATTTCATGGCTTGACAGGAGAAGATCCTTATCTTCATTTGTAATCCCTTTCTATGGCTTGTCAGAGCATGAAGCCTGTGGGAGCATCGTTGGTCAAGTGCTGTGGAAGGTTTTTCATTTATCGTTGGAGGGTAAAGCTCGAGAGTGGTACATGAGCCTTTCAAGGCATATGGCTGATGCATATCACAGTTAGGGGAACTTAAGGAAAGCATTCTTGGAGAAATACTTTCCAGCTTCTCAGACTTCATCAATGAGAAAGGAGATCTATTCAGCTAAGCAAGATTATGACGAGTCTCTTTATGACTATTGAAATAGATTCCAAGACCTGCTCTCAAGATGCCCACACCATCAAATTCCGGATGAATAACTGGTGCAATACGTTTACGATGGGTTGAAGAACCAAAAGAAGGGTATGTTAGATGCTGTATCAGGAGGATCTTTTATAGATTCCACTGCTGAAGAAGCCTGGGATTTAATCAAGAAAATGGCCCTAAATCATCAGTAATATAGTGTAAGAGATATTAGAGCAGTACATGAGTTGGGAGCTTCAACAGTTCACAACAGAAGAATGGACACCTTGGAATCAAAGGGTGATTCTCTGGAAAGCAAAATGACTTCTCAATTATCCCTTATCACTGTGGAGTTGAAGAACATGAATGTGCATAGACTAGCTCCCCCTATGGATATTACTCCCCTTAGTTGCGAGACGTGTGGTTCGGTTATACATATTTCTAGTGTTTGTCCAGGCCGGTATGAAGAGGTATCTGTGGTTTTCTAGGGTCATCCAAATCAGAAGTGGGACCCTTACTCTAACACTTATAATGAGGGGTGGAAAGCGAACCCTCGACTTGGTTGGAGGAATGAAGAAAGTAGACCTCCAAATAGATTTCAGAAGAGTGGAGGAGCTGGTTCATCCTCAAACCAATTCTAAAACTAACCTCAGGCCTTAACTATTCCACCTAAAGAAGACATAAATCAACTCCTGCATAACATGATAGGACTATTAGGTATCCTGAGGGCATTATTAAGGATATTTTTATCCAAGTTAAGGATTTGGTTTTTCCTACTGATTTCTATGTGCTTGACATGTCTTCTGAGCTTGTAAATGACACCACACTAATCTTTGGTCGACTTTTCTTAAAGACTACTAATACCATAATTAGCATAAAAGAGGGGACCATTACAATGGAAATGGGTAATAATAAGGTTTCTTTTAACATGTATGAAGCTATGAAGCATCCTTATGAGGACTATTCACTTTTGGGTGTTAACATGATAGACAATGTTGTTGAGGATGCTTGCTCTGAAATTGAATTGCAACATGATTCTTTTTATTCTGACCTTTACTTTATTGACTCTAACGATGAGGAGGAATCTGTTTCTTCTTTTTCATCACTTTATTCATCTCTTTCTACTTGTTCATGTGGTAATGACGTGACATGCCTTGACTATACTATAGTTAATTGCATGCTTTCCATTCCGCATACATTCTCTGTGTCATCTATCGATGCATATTTGAATTGTGATTCCTCTATTATCAGTGATGATTCCCTTGGGGAAAGGTTTTCTGTTGATATTTTAGATTACCCTAACATTTTAGAAGTTGATGTTGAAATGGAGAATGATGGTAGGGGGAGAAACCCTCCAAGGCTATTGCTGCTGTAGATCAACTTGAAGTTGGTTCAAATGCTTGGAGAGGAAGAAAACTGCAAAGTTGATCATATTCAACCAGAGCTGTCATTGGTTGAAGGAAAGGGGAGTAATCTGTTCTCTCTTGAACTTCATAAATTGATCCCTTCTGTTGTGCAACCATCTATACTTGATTTGAAACCCCTACCCCCTACTCTGAAATATGCTTTCCTTGAGTCTAATGAACAATTACCTGTTATTATTGCTAACTCGCTGTCTGAGGGTGAGGAAGAGAGACTCTTACCTCTTTTAATGGAGCATAAAAGGGCAATAGGGTGGACCTTAGCTGACATTCCTGGAATTAGTCTAGCTATTTGCACATACAGGATTCTCTTTAGTGAGGGATAAAAACCAGTGAGGCAACCCAAAGACGATTGAACCCTCTTATACTTGATGTAGTTAAGAAGGAGATTACTAAGCTTTTAAGTGCAAGGATTATCTATCCTATTTCTAATAGCAAATGGGTCGGTCCGATACATGTAGTACCCAAAAAGAGTGGGGTAACAGTGGTAAGAATGAACGGGATGAGCTTATCCCTACAAGGGTGCAAAATTCATGGCGTGTGTGCATAGACTATAGAAAACTCAATGATGCCACACGAAAAGATCACTTCCTTATCCCTTTCATAAATTAAATGTTAGACAGGCTTGCTGGCAAGTCACATTATTGTTTTCTAGATGGGTTTTCAGGTTATTTTCAGGTTCCTATAGGCCTCGAGGATCAAGACAAAACCACTTTTACATGCCCCTTCGGTACCTACGCTTATCGTAGGATGCCATTTAGGTTATGTAACGCTCCAGGCATCTTTCAAAGGTACATGATGGTGATTTTTAGTGACCTCCTTGAGAAAAACATGGAAGTTTTCATGGATGACTTCACCATCTATGGGGAGAGCTTTAATCAGTGCCTGAACAGCCTAAAGCAGGCCCTTGAGAAGTGCATAGATAAGAAGTTGGTCTTAAATTTTGAGAAATGTCATTTTATGGTAAGTAGTGGGATAGTTTTAGGCCACCTAATCTCCCAAAAGGGGATTGAGGTTTATAAGGCTAAAATTAAAGTTATTTCTTCACTTCCTTACCCCACCTGTCTTAAAGATTTAAGATCCTTCTTAGGGCATGCAAGATTTTACCGGTGATTTATTAAAGATTTTAGTAAAGTTGCCCTACCCCTTTCTACTTTATTGAAAAAAGATATGGAATTTAACTTTGATGACAATTGTAGACATGCCTTTGATATTCTTAAATCTATGCTTGTTTCACCTCCAATTTTAATTGTACCTAACTGGGATTTACACTTTGAACTATCATGTGATGCTTCTAATTTTGCAGTAGGTGCCATGCTTGGTCAAAAGGAGGAGAAGCAATCTAGAGTCATAGCTTATGTCTTTAAAACACTTGATCCAGCTCGAGTTAACTATACCATCATCGAGAAGGAGATGTGTTCTATTGTGTTTGCCTTAGATAAGTTGAGGTAATATCTAATCAATTCTCGAGTGGTTATGTTTACAGATCATGCAGCTGTCTGCTATCTACTCAAGAAGCCACAATCCAAGCTAAGATTGATAAGGTGGGCTTTGCTTTTGCAAGAGTTCGATATTGAGATAAAAGATCGAGCCGGGGCAGTAAATCAAGTAGCCGATCACCTAAGTAGGCTACCAGAGGACACAAGGGGAGTATACTCTTTTGAACTCACTTATGATTCTTTTCCTGATTCCGCTTTGGTTGTTAAAGAGCCTTGGTATGCAGATATTGTCAATTATCTTATGACTAGACTCACCCCTCCTTTTATGTCTAGATTTCAGGCACAGAAGCTTCTAAGCGAGTCTCGACACTATATATGAGATGCATCTTATCTTTGGCAAATTTGTAGTGATCAAGTTATTAGGAAGTATGTGCCAAATGAAGATTTTGAGCCCATCATTTTGGCTTGCCATTTCATGGTTTATGGGGGTCATTTTAGTGCAAGGAGAACATCTAGGAAAATCTTAGATTGTGGATTTTATTGGCCACCCTTTTTAAAGACTCTTTTACATTTTGTTGATCCTATAACAAATGTCAATGTTTTGGAGGGTTAGGAAAAAGGCATGAGATGCCTCAACAACCTTTTTTGTTTTGTGAAATCTTTGATGTTTGGGGTATTGATTTTATGGGACCCTTCCCTTCATCCTTTGGTTTTGTATATATTTTGTTAGTTGTAGATTATGTGTCCAAATGGATAGAAGCGATACCTTCTAAAAAAGATTATGCCCAAGCTGTTTCAAAATTCTTAAATCAAATATTTTCTGTAGGTATGGGACCCCTAAGGCAATATTAAGTGATAGGTGTACGTATTTCTATAATAGGATTGTAGATAATCTGTTTTCAAAATTTGGTGTCACTCATAAAGTCTCTACTACCTACCACCACCAAACCAATGGTCAAGCTGAGATTTCAAATAAAGAGGTGAAGCACATACTGAAAAAGATGGTAAAGCCTTCGAAGAAAGACTGGAGTTTACGTTTGGAAGAAGCATTGTGGGCTTACTGGACGGCATGCAAATCACCCATTGGCATATCCCCTTACCGTTTGGTATTTGGGAAAGCTTGTCATTTACTAGTGGAGCTCGAGCACAAGGCCTACTGGGCAGTCAAGCAGTGCAACTTGAATATAGAGTCTGCCGGAAAGGAAAAGAAATTGCAACTACAAGAGTTAGAGGAGCTTAGACTTGAAGCCTATGAAAACTCCAGACTTTACAAGGAGAAAACAAAGTTCATGCATGGCCAGGGAATCCTACGGAAGCACTTCAAAGAGGGCGACTTAGTACTATTGTATAAGGCTCGGTTCACTTTCAAGAAAGGAAAATTCAACACCTGATGGGATAGGCCCTACACGGTCACAAGACTACACAACTTTGGCATGGTTGAGCTTTTACATGAGGAGACTGGAGCCAGACTCAAAGTCAATGGCCATCTATTGAAGCTCTACCATGAGAATCAAAAGCCTCCTTAATTCCCAGGTTGTTTCTTTCCTTCACTAATTTACTTACTTTTGCCCTACTATTGCTCGTGATATATTCTGTGCATTGGTATGTTGATTGAGTGTTGGGTAGAAACCGTCTTAGTAGTATAGTTTTAGTGTAGTTAGTTATTTTCCTGTTCAATAAGATTCCTTTATTGGTTTTTAATTTTGCTCTTTCTCGTTGTGTGCTTAATTTTTATAGTGTGGCAAATTGTTAAATTATCTATTTTTTATTGGTAGAGAAAGTTTACTACTCTATTTTGTGTGTTGTGCTACCTTATCATGTGTTTATTGAGCACCTGTTGATCTCATTTTGTACACCTAAAAGTTTCTGAAGTATCCAGATGCCCCTTTTGTTTATGTTCTTTATTCCTCTACTGTTGTGTTGTTTCTGTTAGTTTTTGGGTGTCTCTGGCTACTTTCATCGTGACAAACTTCATCCTTCACTGTGGCAAAGTTGCCCAGCTTCTGTTTATTGCTTTCAGTGAACTTTCGCCACGGTGAACTCCAAATTTTACCGCAGTAAAGCTTACCCAATTCTGTGTCTCGCTCTCAGGATACTTTCGCTGCGGCGAGGACCTTTTTCTTTACTTTCTTTTCGTCTCGGGAAGGTTTCACCACGGTGAACTCATTCCTTCCCCACGGTGAAACCCCAGATTCTGTACAGAACATTTTATTTAAACCCTATTTTTCAGTGTTAAATTACCTCTTTGCCCTTTGTAACTGCCTACCCATTTAATTTCTTTAACTCCATTTTTGTCTTTTCACCTCCCTTCAACCTTTAACCTCCCCAAACGTCTCCTTTGGTTACCAATCTTCACGCAAAACTGCCCCCTTCAACATCCTCCAACCCGTCACCCTTTTCCTCTCCTCTCCTCGTCTGCTTTTTCTTTCCCATCTTCTCCTATGTTTGGCCACCACTCATCTTCAGTCTGGCCCGCTGCCTGTCATCCTCTTCTTTGTTATCCTTCATCCCTGTGGTGCTTATCATTTTCAATTCCTACTCACTCCTTCTCTGCGTAAGTTTCTTTTCTTTTTCTTCTATGAGTTTTTATTCTTTCTTTCTTTTTCAGTTACTTCTTTATTTGTTTAGTCCCTTTGGTTGGTTGTTTAGTTGGGTTCTTTTTGCTGTCTGTTTTTAGTTACGTAGCTCTTAGGCTATCTAATGATTCATGGAGTATTTTGCTTTTTTTGTGATTCCTTTACTCAATTTTGAAAGTTTTTGGTAAATTAAAAACCTATGAATCATTACATAGCCATTTACTATTGCCTGGGTTGTTAATTTCAATTTTTCTTGGGTAGTTTTAGTTTTTGTCTGTTTGGTCTTTGTTTAGTTGTTTTGTTTGTTGTGTTCAAAGTATGCCTCGTACTAAGAACCCTACACTTGTGGCTGAATCTGATTCTAGGGATGAATACACTTTTAAGCAGTTGTATGACAAGATTGATCAGAGACCTCTTCTCAAGGAGTGACCTTTTCCCTTAGACCCCCCAGATAACCCTTTTGTTTGCCAGCTCTGAGCATCCCAATTGACCGATTTGGTCCAGGAGCGTTCTATAGGCAATGACGCTTTTGTTTGCTATTTTTACACCTATGCCCGATTCCATGGTTCCATGATCATTGACTTTCGTAATGTCCGTGTCCACTGTTCTTTTACCGCTAAAAACATCTGCTTCATTACCGCCTGCCTCCTTGTCGTCATTTTGGTTATTCTGTATACAGAGATAACTACCCTTTTGATGATGTTGTCCAAACCCTGTGTCATGAAAGTGCTACTTGGCATCGCCCTTGCACTATAGAGCAATACCTTAAGTGATCTGAGTTCCAACCTGAGGCTCGTTCTTGGCTGCACTTTGTCTGCAATAACTTACTACCCACTACCCACCTAGCTAATGTTCCTAAGTGCCAAGCCCTATACATCTACCTTCTCATGACTGGCCACTCATTTGAGGTAGCCGACACCACTTACTTAGCTCTCCATGATGCCATTAACACCCCCAAACTCATCAACAGCATCATTTTCCCCTACCTAGTCACTGACCTTTTTCACGCTGCCAATGTCCCTGAGTACAACAATGACAGCTACTTTGAGCCAGGCCCTTTGTTTCGATATGACTGCCTTAAGCAGCCTGTCATTGGACCACCTCCACCCATCCAACCTGTTTATGACATTGGAGCTGCCCATGCAGCTGGTGCACCAGCCTTAGAAGCCCAAGAAGGCCAAGAAGGCTAGGAAGATCAAGAAGCCCCTGACTTGTCACCTTAGACACCCTAGCTGATGATATCGATGAGTTGGCAGAGCATGTCCGCTAGTTACGTGTCACACTCCTCCAAGAGATGAAGAGGCAGAAGGACCGCAATACTCTTTATGATCGAGACCGGCATTACTGCTGTTGTGTAGATGCTTTGATTGCTGAATGGTTGAACTTCCTCCTACCTATCAAGGAGGATGACCCTCAGAGCAGAGCCGGGACATCTGGAGCGGGCACTTCTGGTGCAGGACCATCTGGGTTTAGGGCAGATGATACTAGGATGCAGCAGTAGTTCTTTCTTTTGTGTTTTTGTTTCTTGTTCTTTATTTCTGTTTTGAGTCGGCATTGCTGGATACTTATTATGCTTTTTGGTGTTTTCATTACTTTGTTGGATTGGATACTGGTTTAACTGTTTGGCTACTGATGGCCTTCTTATTTTGCTGTTATCTTTATAATTGCATTGATCCCCTTCGCTATTTTCACTTATCCCTTTTGTTTTGCCTGCAACCTGTCACCTTTCTCCCTCCTCTTTGTGAATTCGATGTGTTGTGCTTCAATTTAAAATTGGACTTCACAACTTTCGATTCACTTGTTGATTGGTTTGCATGTACCGGTTTAAACATTGAGGACAATGTTGTGTTTAAGTGTGGGGGAGGGATCTCTATTTTGATTTCAGTAAATGCTTCATCATGCATCTATTTTGACCCTTTAGGTGCTTTAGAACTAATCAACTGTGGCATTTTTTTGAAGTCATTGAAGTTAACTTTCAGGGAAGTTTGAAAATTGCATTGCATTCTATCTTTCTGTCAACCTTCGTCGTGACAAACTCCTTATTTTCCCGCGGCGAAGCACTTCTTTCTCCTTTCTTGACTATTTCACTTCTTCCAGCCATACTTCACTGCGGCGAAGCTGGCCTATTACCAAGTTTTCCTTTTCGGCTAATGTTCACCGACAAACTCTTTCCTTAACCGTAGCGAAGTCAAAAAAAAACCTTAAATGCTTTGCAATTTCATTTTGTTCCTTTAGAAATCCTCCTGGTTTAGATTCTTAATACTCCTGCATTTTTAGAAATTACTGAAAAATTCAAAATTATACTTGTGCTTTTAGAAAACTACCCATACTTTTAAATGATGTTTGAACTTAGACTAGTCATTCCCCACTGTTTTTGACAAAGAGTAAATGAGGGTATGCTTTGAAAATAGGATTATGCGCTTTTAAACCTTGAGATTGATTAATTGAGATACTAGCCTTATTGGAAGGATATTTGGGCCTTAATTTGTTAAATTGTGTGAATCTGTTTAGTTTCATATTTCTCTAGAACTTGTTTTAATTCTTAATTAAAGCTTGATGAATCAACATTTTGTGAACATGATGGAGGCAATCGATTCCAAACCCTTATTACCCAAACACAAGCCCGAACACCTTACCTTTGCTAACCCCTTTGGACCTTCACTTTGAGTACATGCATGCAAATGAATTGTAAATATTTTGTTTTGTTTTGGCCTTGGAATTTTTTTTTTTAAAAAAACAAAAAATTAAAATATGAGAAAAGCCAAAGAAAGAAATTAAAAAAAATATTTATTACTATTATTAGCTCTTTCCTTCAGGAAGGTGTATGTTTTTTTTTGTGGATAGAATAATCATTATGCTTGTACTCAATTTCATTTTCCCTTTTATTCCATCCATTTCACTTGACCATCACTAAAATTTTATGTACTCTAAGTCCTCTTGATTTGCAATTTGTGGTTCTTGTGGTGGAGAGGTAAAATTATTACAAGCATACGGTAGAGATTGGACTAAACAGACTTAGAGTGAAATAATCCCAAGACAAGTGAGTTGAGAGCTAAACACACATCTTTGAGATAAATCTCTTTGCTCAATCTTTGGATTAAATGTCTATAGTGTTTACTTTCTTAGCATATCTTTGCTTTACCATTGTCAATATTCATGGGAATTTCTTACTAATCTTCTACTATATCATCTTTAAGCATGTTAGTATCTCTCATTGCACTTGTATCTTTTTGAATCATTTTTTAGCTTTGTCGAAGAGTACAAAGGTCTAAGTGTGGGGGAATTTGATTGAGCTCAAATTGTTTATACTATTTGATGACATTTTCTATGTTTTTGCTACACTTTTTAGCTCATTTTAATGATTTTGTGCTTAATTGAGATTGAGGGTCTTTGTTCTGAGTTAGTGTTATTTGAGGGTAAAATTATCATATTTATTCATTAATTGCATTTAATTCATTTCTGGGACAATCAATACCTTAAACCATTTCTTTTTATTTCAAGACACTCAAGAAGAAGAGCCAAGAGTGAAGATCAAGGAAGTTCAGCACACAAGACGCAATGACGCCCCTACCAGGTTTCGCCACGGCCAACTTATTTTCACCGCGGAAGAAAGGATTCTCTACTTGAAGATCCCTCTCAGCCAAGTTTCATCACGGCCAACTTCTGTCTTTGTCGCGGCAAAGACACCATATCAAGCAGAAGTCTTCTCGACTAATGTTCACCGTGGCAAACCCATACCTTTGCCGCAGTGAACCCCTCGAATCAGCAACCTAGACCCGAACCATTTTCAGAAATTTTACCTACCCACTCTCATAAACTGACCCAGTACACCCTAATACTGGTTTAGAAACCCTATTTTTGTGTAAGAGACATCATTCACTGAGAGCACAGCCTCCATCTGTTCTCTCTCTCTCATCTTTCTCTCATCTAACCCTAATTTCTTCTATCTCTTCACTTCACTGTCAAACCTCCATTGTGGTAAGCTCAGATTCATTCCTAGTTGAGATGCTTCAAACTTCTATGTGTGGCTAGGTGTTTTCCTTCCTCTTAAAGGTGTAGCAATGGTTGGAGTTCAATGAGCTAAGAAGAGGAGTAGTTTAATCCTAGTTCAGCTATGAATTTATGAGTTTCTAGGTTTAGGATTTGTATTTTGTAGATGAACTACTTGATTATAGTTGTAATTAGCTTTGGATTTTCATTTGTGTAGTGGATTGGTTATTGTAGAATCTTGAGCTTAATATATAAAGTTTCATAGATGTCAGTTGTAATCTTTTGATTCTCTCTACCTCTCTACCCTTACACGGTTGTGTTTTGACATTGAGTTGATTTTGATTACATTTGACCTTTTGCATTAATCAATTTTTCTACACATACTAAGAGCATTTAATAGGATCTTGACAAATGGAGTTCATTTATTAAGATTCTAAACTTAAAGACTACTTTAAGGTTTATTATTTTCGAAACTTAGTGATTTCTACTCTCTCATATATATTTAATTGATTTAGAACTATGAAAGCCTGAGCACACTTTCAAGAGGAACTTCATCATTATTTGGTTATTGTCTACCTGCATTCATTGCTTATTTCCCTAAAATCCAAAAATATTTTGTTTATCATTCATTCAATCTGCTTAATCATTTCGAAAAACCCAAACCCCCCTATTTATATTCAAGTTTGCATTGCATGACATTTAAGTTAACTTAGGTCCATTTCGCTAAGGCTCCGTTTAAGTGAAACGACCCAAGGTTGCACCCTATAGTGCAATCCTTAGATAAAAATTTTTGATTTAACCTCCAAGGTCTGGAACAGGTAAGGAAAATCACATACCTCTGCCTCATAGTACCCTTCTATTACATTTGACAAGTTTCACTCTCCTCAGGATCAAGTTTACTCCGCGCCTTAATTCAGCAACTTCTCATTCTCATTATTCTTACTTGAGGATTGACCCTCGTGGACACTACATTGCTCCTACCAAAGCAATTGACTGTCCACCACTTTTCATACCACCGATAGAGGATATATCTCTATCGACTCCATTTATTTATTACTGTAACCTTTGCCTGGCATGGTTTGCTCTCATAACCATATATAAACCTTGTGACAGAGAATCACATCTACCTTCGGAGAGATACTTCATGGTCAAGTTTTCTTCATTCAATCAATTCCTATTAGGGTACACTCCTCGATCTCATATCCCTATAAAAAGGGGGGTCTCTCTACTTACTTAGTTGCACAGTTCTATAGGCAGTGGCATTCCTTATTGGGAACTTTGTTTCTTGTTTCTGGATTTCATACTAGCCTGGATGCCTATATTACACACTACTCTGGCAACCTTAGGCCTTAGGCATTATCAAGAACTTTTTCATCCATCGTGACGTATTTGTTCCCAATACATCCATTAACTATCATATGCTTATCTATTTTCATTCAATTGTATCCTCAAGAGGGATCCTGCCTGACTTATATAAACCTTGTGACAGAGAATCACATCTACCTTCGGAGAGATACTTCATGGTCAAGTTTTCTTCATATTCAATTCCTATTAGGGTACACTCCTCGATCTCATATCCCTATAAAAAGGGGGTCTCTCTACTTAGAGTTGCACAGTTCTATAGGCAGTGGCATTCCTTATTGGGAACTTTGTTTCTTGGATTTCATACTAGCCTGGATGCCTATATTACACACTCTGGCAACCTTAGGCCTTAGGCATTATCAAGAACTTTTTCATCCATCGTGACGTATTTGTTCCCAATACATCCATTAACTATCATATGCTTATCTATTTTCATTCAATTGTATCCTCAAGAGGGATCCTGCCTGACTTTACTTTTGTCACACTGATAAGTCTCATTATTTGCATACATTTCTAGCCCTAAACTCATGCTTTTGCCATCTATATTTGCATACTTTGGGCATAATTAGCTTCCATTGTGTATAAGAGTTGGTGAAAGGAATTGTGAGGTTTTGTAGGTGTTTTTACATGTTTTTATATGATTTTATATGTGTACTTTTGATCCCTGCTTTGGTGTGAATTTCAGGGAGTTTCAGTTCTGTTTGAGGCGCCATGGCAGATTTGGGAAGGCGCCACGACGGATTTCCAAAGGGACTCTCGGTAAAAAGCACCGCGGCGGATGGACAGAGGCGCCACGGCGGATTGGTATTTACATGAAGCTCAGGATCACTAATCAAAACGGCACCGTACAGGCCAGGCGCTGCGGCGGATGGACAAAGGCACCACGGTGGATGACAAAAAATTCTAGATTTAAATGCAGAGTCGTGCGCTTCAACGGAGAGACCAGATTTCGTTTCTCCATTTCCTTCCAGACGCCGATTTTTTTGTTCTCTCCGCCTTCTCTTAATTCCTTCTTCCATTTTCATCCAAATTCATCAATTTCCACTGATCAACTATGAATCTTTCATCAATTCTTGCTGTTTCTATCCTAATCCAGAGTATGAGTAGCTGAATTTCCAAGTTTTCCTAGCAATGGAGCTGACCTGAGTTTATAGAGCTGAACAGGGAGTCATTTCAGATCTATTTTCCACTTTCTATTCTAAGATTCATTTGTTTCAATTGAACAATTGTTATTAGAATGAAGGTTGAGTGATTAGATTTATGTTTCTTGGAATTTAGATCTGATTGAACATTCAGATGTGAGTTGTGCCCTTGATTCAGTTGAATAGAGGATTCTCTGTTGATTTGTAGATCTAATTCATTTTTACTTGGACTGTTGTTCTGTAAATCTGAATTTTCATTGAATAAATTGATGAGTCACAGTTGTGATCATCCTTAGAGAATTGCAACTTACTTCTCAAGTGTTCTTGTCAATTGAATTTCCTTCTTACCAGAGTAAGACAATGAATCTAGTAAGATAGTTGTTTTTGATCTGTGATTAGAGAGATTTGAGCAATAGCTGAATCTATCCATTTAATTTACATTAAGAGACTCCAAATTATAAGATTGAACAAGGAAGGTTGGATAAATTGCTAGGGGAACTACTATCTCTTATCTGAATCTTCTTTTGCATTTTACCTTTCATTAGATTTGTTTCTTGTTTCAATTTTCTGTTTTCTAAAACTCAAGCTTTCATCTTGGTAATTTGATAATTAAAAGTGAATTGTTAAGAATTGAAATGCAACTTAAGGCTCCTTGAGAAGAATGACCTAGGTAGTGCCTCACTTGCTGCATTTCCCTAGTAAAACTTTGATTACCTAGCGGCAAGGTTTATCAAATTAGCGCCGTTGCCAGGGAGCCTTACTTGTTGAGGTTCTCAGCAATTCGCTGGTTTGCCAAGAAAAAAAATTTGAAAACCCAAAACTTCATAAAAAAGTAGCTTTAGTGTTTTTGAATTGTGTTTGTATTTTCACTCTTGTGCTTTGTTGTTGAGTTGTTTCCCTTATTGCTGTGTTCCAAATTCATTCCATAGGTTGTCAAGGAGTTAACACAATTTGGTCAGCTGTGAATTGTTTGAATCCTTGCTGTAGCAACTTTTTTCCTTTTAATTGTTCTTCCACTAAATCTAATGATGGTTGATTTTATGCTTTTGAGATCTTTTTCTTGTTGAAAAATTAATACCATTGTGTTAAGTGTTCAATTTGCAGGATTGAAGGTATGAACAGTGTCAAAAGCTATTGCAGAATTCGTCCATCTGGTTTATCAGTATCAGGCACCGCGGCGGATATCACCAGGCGCCGCAGCGCCTTTCACAGTATCAATTCTACAACAAGCGCCGTGGCGGATTTCACCAAAGGCCGCAACGCCTGTCCAATTTTAGCTCGGCACTCGTCTCTGTAATAAAGGCCACGACAAATCTGAGAAAGTGCCGCGGCAGATTTACAGGATCCCCTCTAACTTTTTGTCTTTTTCTGATTTCTTTCTTTTGTCTAATTGCTTTTTCACATTTATTTTATTAGTCTATTCTCTTGTTCTTTAGTTGTATGTCCCAGGATAAGGCTCTTATATCTTTTGATTGGGAAATCAATAGAACTCTTAGGCAAATCAAGAAAACCAAACAAATAGCTGAGTCTAGTAAGCAACCTATAGTGAGTGACTCTCTTCCTCAAGTTGAATCTTGTTCTTCCTCAGAATCTGAACCTACTTTAGGAGGTTTATAGACAATCATTTTGTGATGGATCAAAATAATAACAATGCTCAAACTGAGAGAGGTGATGCTGTAAATAGACCTCAAAATGAAAGGCAAGCTGAAAATGTTCTCCATAATGCTAATCTTCAATTGAATAGAGATGAGGAGGAGAATAGAGCATTAGAGAAATTAATAACTCAAGTGTGAACTGTGATCCATGTGGTTTTATACTTTGAAGCTGATTTTGAACTTAAGGTACCTTGATTAATACCTTATCAAGATTCCTTGGTCTTGCAGGGGATGATCCATATAGACACCTTCAAAACATGCATGCGGTTTGTTCCTCTATGAAGCCCTATGGTGCTCAATTGGAAGATGTGCTAAGGAGAGCTTTCCACTTCACATTAGAAGGAAATGCCAAAGAATGGTTGCAAAGTCTACCTCAACACTTCACAACACTCACATGGGAACAACTAAAGAAGGCCTTTTAGAGAAGTACTTTCCTGCATCAAGGACTTCTAAATTAAGGAAGGCTATCTATGGAGTTCAACAAGATAGTAGAGAAACCTTGTATGAGTATTGGACAAGATTTCTAGCCATGCTTTCTAAATGTCCAAATCATCAAATCAGCAAGTCCAATCTAGTCCAATATTTCTATGAGGGCTTGCTATCTCATCACAAAAACACAATAGATACTGCAGCCCATGGTTCACTGTTTGATTTGACTCCTCACAACGCTTGGGAATTATTGCAGAAGATGGCTAACAACAACCAACAATTCAGCACAAGGGACAACCAGTCTGTCAATGAAATTTTGAGGTCAAATCCTACTAACTTTGACTCTCAAATTGCTGCCTTGTCAGAGAGGATGGACAAGAGAATGACTAGGATGGAGCAACTCTTGTCAACTAAACAATGTGGTGCTATGGGAACATCTCAAGCCTTGGTAGCTCCCTCTTGTGACTCCTGTGGTTCCATGATGCATTGGACTGAATCTTGCCCTTCTCAATTTGAAGAAGTGTCAGCCATGTATCACAAAGATCCGGTCAATATCAGCAAAGGAACCCTTTCTCCAACACTTATAACGAAGGATGGAAGGATCATCCCAATTTTAGATGGGGGGGAGGAGGAGAGAACAACAAGGAGAGGTTCATGCAGAATAAGTTCCAGCAACGTCAACATTCAAACAAGCTATGGTTCCTTCCCAAACTACTCAAGAAGTTGGTAATTCAAGGAATGATGACATGTCCCTCTTGTTGAAAAGCATGAACAGTATGAATGCTAATCTTAGTGCTATGGCATCTCAAATGGACAGAATTGATAAGCATACCACTGCATCTGATGCAAGAATGGCTGCCATAGAGAATAGGGTGAACAATGGGAGACTAAGACTTCAAACTTGGCTAACTTTGTTACCCAAATTTCAGATAATCTCAGCAGTTTTCAAGCAAAAACAAGTGGGGCTTTGCCTTCCAATACTGTGATTAATCCCAAGTCATTGAATGCCATAAATTTGGAAGTAGAAGAAAGGTGACATTCAATGAGAATGGTGAAGAATCTGAATTGGAGGAGAGGATCATTGCACTAAGGGGAATTCTGTCCAGAAAAAGAAACCACCAAGTGTGGAATCTGAAAGCTTAAGAGAGAAGCAACTTCTGCAGGAAGGAAAAAAGAAGCCGATTTAGAAGTGTAACTACTGAAGGTTGCACAACTGAAGCAAGCCCTTTAATTCAGGATAATGAAGGAGTCCATAAAGCACCATTAGAAGAGGACTTGGGGCAATTTCTTCAAGAATTTCAGAGCCTAACTAGGACAAAGGAAAGATGGAGCTAGAGAGAGTTGAGGATTTTCACAGGAACAACAAACCGGAAGTCAAGGTAAAGGAGGTAAGCTTGAAAGATCTGCCTTTCCCTAGAGCTTTTATGTTTGGACAGAAGGTTGCAAAAGAAAAACATAATAAAGAGGTATTAGATTTCTTTAGTAAAGTAGAAATTAATATTCCTTTGCTGGATTTGTTGAAGAAAGTGCCTGAATATGCAAAATTCTTAAAAGACATTTGCACTAACAAAAGAAAGTTTAAAACTAATGAATTGGTGCAAGTTGGCCCTAATGTTTTAGCCCTTTTTAAAGCTCAATTACCTGTGAAATGCCATGATCCAGGAGCTTTCTCCATTCCTTATCAAATTGGTAAGTTTTATATCTCTAAAGCTTTGCTAGATTTGGGTGCTGCTATTAATGTGATGCCAAGTTCTGTTTATTATGCCTTGGGAGTTGAAATCATGAAACCTACAAGTGTCTTAGTGCAACTAGCTGATAAGTCTATTAGGAATCCAAGGGAATCTTAGAAGACATTTTGGTTCAAGTAAAAGACCTTGTATTTCCTGCTGATTTTTATGTGCTAGATATGACTAATGAGGCCATAAGTGAAAGCACATTAATTTGGGTAGACCATTTCTAAGAACTGCCAATACTATGATTTGCATGAAAGATGGAATTATAAAAATGGAATTTGGTGGTCAAGAAATTCAATTTATATATGATGATGATGATGAAACATCCACATGAGGATTATTCTCTGTTGGGGCTTAATATGATTGATTTGTCACTTGAAAATGAGTGTGAATCTATTTTTGAGCATGATAGTAATGATGATACTGAAGATTCTTTTGTTTCTTTCTCTTCCATATATTCTCCTTCATCTTCTTTTTCTTCACACCTTGATGATGTGCCTAGCATTGATTCTAAAATTGATGGCTGGCTTTCCACTTGGAGTGAGTTATCTTCAGTTTCATCCATTAAGTCTTCCATTGATGTTAATTCCACACTGTCAAGTGATGAACAACTTGCAAGAAGATTACTTGTAGATTTCTCAACAGCACAAGAGAGTGAATCAACTCCTATACAAGAAGGGAAAGGTGAAAGGCACAAGAATCATGATTGCAAGACTAGCCTAACTCTCATGACCGAATTCCCATTCAAGGAGCATGAAGCTAAACCTTCTGAACAACAGGATTTGTCTTTAAATTCTTATCACATTTTGTATTCCACTCCTGTTTACAAGTCACTTGATCTTAATTTCTTTAACTATGCAGAACTGGAACACTTCTTGGGAATCATGCGAAGTGTAGCTGCTCCCAACCCTAGGAGATTAAGCATGACACCAACCAAATTTGCCGAAATATGCAGCATAGGGAGTGCACTTTTGCAATCTAATTTTACTTGTGAAATTGGAATTCCTCAAGATTATTCTGCATCTAACTTTGAGTTTTCACATGGATTTACAAATGTTTTAAATGCATTGTTGCAGGGACCAATCAAGGAGCGTTACTCACATGAGGATGAATGTACAACTGCAATTTTTGGTATTGAAGCTTTGAAGCAATCTGAAAATAATTGCACTACCTTGGAGCTCAAGAAACTGATACCCTCAGTAGTTCAACCTCCTGAATTGGAGCTTAAACCCTTGCCTTCAACACTGAAATATGCATTTTTAGCTGAAAATGAAAGACTACCGGTGATAATCTCTAACTCTTTGACTGATCTTGAAGAGTCTCAATACTTGCTGTTTTGAAGAGGTATAAAAGTGCAATCGGGTGGTCTTTAGCAGATATTCCTGGTATTAATGCTTCAATTTGCACTCATAGAATATTGTTAAATGACTTAATCCACCATAACTTGAGTTGTTAAAAAGAACCCATGGTAAAAAGGAAGTAACAAAGCTGCTTAGTGCTGGTATCATATACCCTATTTCAGATAGTGAGTGGGTAAGTCCAGTTCAGGTTGTTCCTAAGAAAAGTGGGATCACTGTGGTTAGGAATGAGAAAAATGAATTAATCCCCACTAGAATCCAGAATTCTTGGCGTGTTTGCATTGATTATAGGAAGCTTAATGATTCTACAAGAAAAGATCATTTTCCCCTACCCTTTATAGATCAAATGCTTGAAAGATTAGCTTGTAAATCTCACTATTGTTTCCTTGATGGTTCAGTGGCTATTTTCAGGTTCCCATTGCACCTCAAGATCAAGAGAAGACTACATTCACTTGTCCCTTTGGCACATTTGCATATAGAAGAATGCCATTTGACTTTGCAATGCACCGGGCGGCACATTCCAAAGGTGTATGCTATCCATCTTTAGTGATTTGCTAGAGAATGGGATTGAGGGTTTATGGATGACTTTACCATCTATGGAAATAATTTTGATGAATGCTTAGTGAACTTGGAAAAAGCTCTTCCAAATGTGTTGAAAAGGACCTTATCCTGAATTTTGAAAAATGTCACTTTATGGTCCAACAAGGAATAGTTCTAGGTCACCTAATTTCTGAAAAGGGAATAGAGGTAGACAAGGCAAAAGTTGAAGTAAGTCTTAATTTCATCTCTACCCTATCCAACAAATCTTAGGAGCTTAGATCTTTCCTAGGCCATGCTGGATTTTATAGAAGAGGTTCATAAAAGATTTTAGTAAAGTGACTTTTCCAATGTCCAAATTACTGCAAAAAGATGCTTCCTTTGATTTCACTATGAGTGTAAAATGTCTTTAATGAGATTAAATCCAGATTGACTTCTCCACCTATTTTGACTTGCCCTAATTGGAATTTACCATTTGAATTGTGTTGTGATGCCTCTAACAATGCAGTGGGTGCAGTTTTGGGACAAAAGGATGGAAAGGTTTCCAAATTTATTGCTTATGCTTTAAAGACACTAGATAAGGCTCAAACTAATTACACAACTACTGAAAAGGAACTCTTTTCTATTGTTTTCGCATTAGACAAGTTTAGACCTTATCTAATCAACTCTAAAGTTACTGTTTTCACTGATCATTCTACTGTTAAGTATCTTTTCAGCAAGCCACCATCCAAACCGAGGCTCTTAAGGTGGATGTTGTTGATCCAAGAATTTGATATTGACATCAAAGACAAGCCTGGAGCAGAAAAATGTGGTGGCTGACCATCTAAGTCGCTTACCAGAAACTACAAGGGGAGTAGTTGATTCAGATTTTATTTGTGACGAGTTTAAGGATTGTTCTGTTTCTACCTTGTCTCTCATGGAACCTTGGTATTGTCACATTGTCAACTTTTTAGTTGCTGGTCTAATTCCTCCTTCATTGTCTCATTTTCAGATGCAGAAGATTAAGAGTGAGTCTAAACACTATATCTGGGATCCTCCAATCCTTTGGAAGGTATGCGAAGTGTGACCAAATCATCCGAAGATGTGTACCAAATAAAGAATTTCAAGACATCCTGCATGCTTGCCACTCTCAAACTTGTGGAGGTCATTTTAGTGCTAACAAGACTGCAAGAAAAATATTGGAAGCTGGTTTGTATTGGCCATCACTCTTTAAAGACTCTTATGAGTATTGCAAGAATTGTGATATTTGTCAAAGATTTGGTAGCCTAACTAAGAAACATGAATTACCCCAACACCCAATGCTTTTCTGTGAGGTGTTTGAAGTATAGGGTGTTGATTTTATGGGCCCCTTTCTTCCTTCTATGGGTTTTACATACATTCTTCTTGCAGTTGATTACCTTTCACGATAGGTAGAGGCCATAGCAACCAAAAAGAATGATGCTGCCACTGTTTCAAAATTTCTAAAAAATAACATCTTTTCTAGATTTGGCATTCCTAGAGCAGCGTAGGTAGTGATAATGGCACTCATTTTTGTAATAAATTACTACAAGGATTATTCACTAAGTATGGTGTGACACATAAGACATCCATACCTTATCATCCCCAAAGTAATGGGCAGGCTGAAAATGCAAATAGAGAAATCAAGAAGGTGTTGGAACGAATAGTTAAACCATCTAGGAAGGATTGGAGTGCCAGATTAGATAATGCTTTGTGGGCATATAGAATGCATTTAAAACCCCAATAGGCATGTCTCCTTATAGATTGGTTTATGGTAAGATGTATCACCTACCGGTTGAGATTGAACATAAGTCTCTGATAAGTCTCATTATTTGCATAGATTTCTAGCCCTAAACACATGCTTTTTGCCATCTATATTTGCATATTTGGGCATAATTAGCTTCCATTGTGCATAAGAGTTGGTGAGAGGAATTGTGAGGTTTTGCAAGTGTTTTTACATGTTTTTATATGATTTTATGTGTGTGTACTTTTGATCCCTGCTTTGGTGTGAATTTCAGGGACGGTTCAGTTCTGGCCTGAGCGCCACGGCGGATATGAGAAGGCGCCACGGTGGTGGATTCCAAGGGAACTCTCCGTAAAAGGCCGCAGCGGTGGATGATTCTAAGAGTCATTTGTTTCAGTTGAACAATGTGATTAGAATGAAGGTTGAGTGATTAGATTATGTTTCTTGGAATTTAGATCTATTGAACATTCAGATGTGAGTTGTGTCCTTTATTCAGTTAAATAGAGGATTCTCTGTTGATTTGTAAATCTAATTCGTTTTTACTTGGACTGTTATTCTGTAAATCTGAATTTTGGGTTGAATAAATTGATGATTCATAGTTGTTGGTCATCCTTAGAGAATTGCAACTCACTTCTCAAGTGTTCTTGTCAATTGATTTTCCTTTTTTACAGATCAGATAATGAATCTAGTAAGATAAGTTGTTTCTGATCTGTGTTAAGAGAGATTGAGCAGTAGCTGAAATCTATCCATTTAATTGACATTAAGAGACTCCAAATTATAAGATTGAACAAGGAAGGTTGGATAAATTGCTAGGGGAACTACTATCTCTTATCTGAATCTCATTTGGCAATTTACCTTTCATTAGATTGTTTCTTGTTTCAATTTTCCTTTTCTGAACTCAAGCTTTCATCTGGTAATTTGATAATTAAAAGTGAATTGTTAAGAATTGAAATACAACTTAAGGCTCCTTGAGAAGAATGACCTAGGTAGTGCCTCACTTGCTGCATTTCCCTAGTAATACTTTGATTACCTAGCGACAAGGTTTATCAGTCTCTTTGGGCTGTAAAAGCATGTAACCTTGATTTTGATTCTGCTGCTGGCATGGAAAGATTATTGTAATTACAGGAACTTGAAGAATTGAGACTTGAAGCATATGAGAATTCCAGTTCTACAAGGAGAAGACGAAGATGATTCATGACAAACAAATCCTAAGGAAGACTTTCAAGGTTGGAGATAAAGTGTTGCTGTACAAGGCCACGATTTACATTTAAACCTGGGAAGTTGAGCACTAGATGGGAAGGACCATACTTGGTCACTAAAGTGCACAAGTTTGGCATGATAGAGTTGAGATGAGAAGAGCAACAAGACTTTCAAGGTCAATGGCCACCTGCTCAAAATCTATAAGGAAAATTTTGACCCACCATAATCTCAGGTTGTCCCCTTCCTTACATACCTTAATCTGTGATTATTTGATTATTTTCATTCTTGAACTCCATTTTTGAAACAAGTGTAGGGGGACATAAATAGTAGCAAGTGTAGGTTATTTTTAGTTTGTTTTTTAGTATTTTGTTCTTTCTTTCCATTCCTTCCTTGCCCATTTTTCCTTGCTATCTTTTGTTCAAATATGCATTGAGGGCAATGCAAGGATCAAGTGTGGGGGAGTGAATGTTGTTTTTGTTGTGTTTGTTGTTTGTATCTTTTGTAAAACCTCAGTTTTTCAATAACTTTTTGAAGGTTTAAGCTTGCTTCAGGAATTCTAATGTTACATTTGTGACTGATTTGATTTGGAAATAATATCTTGAAGTGTGAAATTTTCTAATGCATAGAGATTAAGCATGATGTGTTCTTTAGCTGAAGTGAATGAATATGGAAGACAAAGCCTAGTTGGAAGGATTCTTTGAGCCTTTATATTCATTTCTGGTGTGTGCATTCACTTTTCTTATGCTTCTAGAACTTGTCTTAGTTTCTTAATTAAGACCACATGCAACATTAGTACTTCTTGAACATGATTGAGGCATTCATTCAAATTAGCTACTTAGACCAAATGGCTAAACCCTACCCACGATTTATCCCTTATTACCATTTGAGCCTTTTAGCTGAATTTTTCCATTCATTTCACTCTCAATTATAAAACCTCTTTCCTACAAGGATGTATATTTCATTTCATTCATTCTTTTCAGAATTCACTAGCATTTTGATGGATTCAATTGATGGATTAATATGAGGAAATGCATACTTGAGCTTTGAAAAAAAAAAAGAAAGAAAAAGAAAAGAAGAAACATGCGAATGTAAAAGAAAGAAAAGAAAAAAAAAGAGAAAGAGAATAGAAAAGTTGAAAATAAATGAAAAAGCAAGAAAGGAAAAGAAAGTGGGAATAAAAGCACCTTTATAGCTTAGGAATTCAAGATCAAGAAATCAAACCTTAAATTGAACATTACTAATGCTATTGAATTCTACACATTGATTCACATATTAACTCCATCCTCATATGCATTCTTGTGCATTTCTTCCCCACCTTTACATTACAAGCCACAAAAGTCCTCTTGATTCTTGAGTACTTATGTATTTGAGTGGTGGAGAGGTAGAGCTATTACAAGCATATGGTAGAGCATTTGAATAAGTGAATTGAGTGAAAGAACCTTTAATACTTATGAGTTGAGTGATATACTAATTCCTTTGTGTGGTCTTCTATATCTTATTCACTTAGATTAAATTACATATCATTGCTTGATTTCTTTGCATTAGAATGTTCCATGGATGGATGTTGGCTGAAGAATCATTGTTGGTTGCAGTTGTAACCTGAACTTTTGAGCTTGCTGATTCCTTTCTCTCATCCTTCTCTTTCATAATATGTTTAGACCTGATTTGCCCAAGAGTGCAAAACCTAAGTGTGGGGCAGTTGATAAGTCTCATATTTGCATACATTTCTAGCCCTAAACTCATGCTTTTGCCATCTATATTTGCATACTTTGGGCATAATTAGCTTCCATTGTGCATAAGAGTTGGTGAGAGGAATTGTGAGGTTTTGCAGGTGTTTTTACATGTTTTTATATGATTTTATATGTGTGTACTTTTGATCCCTGCTTTGGTGTGAATTTCAGGGAGTTTCAGTTCTGTCTGAGGCGCCACGGTGGATTTGGGAAGGCGCCACGGTGGATTGGTATTTACATGAAGCTCAGGATCACTAATCAAAACGGCACCGTACAGGCCAGGCGTTGCGACGGATGACGAAAAATTCCAGATTTAAATGCAGAGTCGTGCGCTTCAACGGAGAGACCAGATTTTCGTTTCTCCATTTCCTTCCAGATGCTGATTTCTTTGTTCTCTCCGCCTTCTCTCAATTCCTTCTTCCATTTTCGTCCAAATTCATCAATTTCCACCGATCAACTATGAATCTTTCATCAATTCTTGCTGTTTCTACCCTAATCCAGAGTATGAGTAGCTGAATTTCCAAGTTTTCCTAGCAATGGAGCTGACCTGAGTTCATAGAGCTGAACAGGGAGTCATTTCAGATCTATTTTCCACTTTCTATTCTAAGATTCATTTGTTTCAGTTGAACAATTGTTATTAGAATGAAGGTTGAGTGATTAGATTTATGTTTCTTGGAATTTAGATCTGATTGAACATTCAGATGTGAGTTGTGCCCTTGATTCAATTGAATAGAGGATTCTCTGTTGATTTGTAGATCTAATTCATTTTTACTTGGACTGTTGTTCTGTAAATCTGAATTTTCATTGAATAAATTGATGAGTCACAGTTGTGATCATCCTTAGAGAATTGCAACTTACTTCTCAAGTGTTCTTGTCAATTGATTTTCCTTCTTACCAGAGTAAGACGATAAATCTAGTAAGATAGTTGTTTTTGATCTGTGATTAGAGAGATTTGAGCAGTAGCTGAATCTATCCATTTAATTGACATTAAGAGACTCCAAATTATAAGATTGAACAAGGAAGGTTGGATAAATTGCTAGGGGAACTACTATCTCTTATCTGAATCTTCTTTTGCATTTTACCTTTCATTAGATTTGTTTCTTGTTTCAATTTCTGTTTTCTAAAACTCAAGCTTTCATCTTGGTAATTTGATAATTAAAAGTGAATTGTTAAGAATTGAAATGCAACTTAAGGCTCCTTGAGAAGAATGACCTAGGTAGTGCCTCACTTGCTGCATTTCCCTAGTAAAACTCTGATTACCTAGCGACAAGGTTTATCACACACCTTACTATTATATTGACTTAGGTTCCTTTCAAAATCATTTTAGACCACATTGGATGGTCTTAGGCTCACTTTTTTCTATAAAAACGCTAATTTTCGGATTTTTTACTGTTCATCGAGTAAAAATCCAGTTTTTCTGGCTCAATTTCAAAAATTCATAACTTATTCTACAAAAATCCAATTGGGGTGATTCAAAATTATAATTAAATCTCTTTAAGTCCTCTTTCAAGGAAAAATAATCTCATTGTCCAATTCCTTATGAGGAAGCGTCAGGTTTTTGAGAGAAACAACACTGTCCATTTGCCAAAAACCCTGATTCCCAGATTCTGTCCATTAACTTTGAAAAATCATTATAAATCATATACTGGGCTATTTTTAATGTATTAGATATAAATTGAAGCTCAGGATGTTATCTTTCATCATGCCAAATTTCATGACTAAAAACGTTCGGGAGAATAATCAAAAAGTCACGTGAACCAGTCAGTGTCAGTGTGCTTCCAGCACTGTTAGTTTAATATTTACATAACCAAAATGAGCTCACGAATTTTTGTGGCTAAACCCCACAAATTAGCCTTCAATCTGCAGCTTCCCCTTGGAGGATTCAGGTCCTAAAATGTTACATTATTTTTGGGATGAGATTTTTGAAAATCCCAGTAGCAAATTAACCAACTATAACACCAAGCAAGCATCATTATTATGCATGATCATATTAGATACTATTGATGAACTAACATGCTTATCATTTGGCAAACTCAAACATGCAAAGGCCAAAGCAAGATACTATAAAGAGCAGCCACATAACAATCAAGAAAGCTCAACCACAATAATAGTAATTAACCATACAATAATCAACAATGCTAGTTAGTGGTAGTAGCTAGGTTTAACTTACTACCTTGCTCCAAAAGTCTTAGCTTTTCTTCCTTCTCCTCTTTCCCTTGACAAATATCAAACCCTAACCATATAATCCATCAACAAAGGCAGCCATAATCATTATCCAACCATGAAAAAGCAAGAACATACATCAAAATGATTTCTGAACCATAAAGTTCCCTCCTTTGCTCACTATTTTTGAGCTTGGCTCTCTTTAACCCTAAAAATCACTCCTTGACTCAACCCTACATGGTTTTTCATGTAGATTTCAAATATATGCTTAGATCTAGGAAAATAAAATGGCCTCCTTCAGTTTCCCTTTGACCGAACCACAAGGAATCATGAACCAAAAATCACAACTTTGCTTTAAAGCTTCCAACACTTGTTCCTTTTAGTCTACCCTACACCATTCCTCATTTTAAGCATCATGGAAGCCTTAAAACAATGAAAAACTCATCCTAGGGTTCAGTTCCTCACTTGGCCGAAATGGAAGCTCAAGAAAACAACCATGAAAAATGCTTTAAAACAACTTAAACTCACTTGCAAACACTAGGATCTAGCTTGTGTTGTTGTGTCTTAGCAAGTGTGATGATCAAAACTTCTTTCCCCTTTTTATTAATCAGTTCGGTCAACATCAAGAGAGGGAGGAGACTGATTTTTAACCATAAAAAGGAAAGAAAACAAAGTATGAACACCTCTAGAACCAAGATCTAACCTTGAAAGCTTGCTTGAATGACCAAAGGTGCTCCCTTTCTTCTTGTTTTCTCTCAAACTCTCTCTTTTTCTCCTATTTTCTCCCTTGGCCGAATTGAGCATCTGAAATTAGGGAGGAGAAGAGCTTGATTAATACTTCAAAATATCTCAACCACCTTCTTTAATGATAGTCCAAGTGTCATTACCCTACTAAGTCTTGATTCCTCTTTCCTAATTAACATAATTCCAAATGAAATTAATTACTAAAGTCAAGATCCTCTCCATTTATGGAATGACACTTGGCTAATTCAAATCTTCTCCTTCAAGAGCTTGACACATGGCTCAATAGGATTCCTTGGATTTGCAAGACACCAATCTTGCTTTATCAGTATACTTTAGGCTCTGAGTTTAATTTCTTTTCTATAATTACAGTAGCTTAGCCTCTGTAATTATTTTCTATCAAATCCTTAATTTATTCTCCTCATTATTATCTTCCCAAATTGCCCTCTTTGTCTCAAAATTATTTTCCTAATATTTAAATAAAAAGGAAAATTAATTTCCTTCTCTTTAGGTATTTTTTCACTTTTTATCATTATTTGGAAAAATCTTGGATACTTGAGGGTCTTCATTTAATTCCATAATTCCTTATAATTCCTTGGGATCTCATAGGAATTTTCTTGGAATTTTATTCCCTTAAAAATATTTATTTGGAATTTTCCAAATAAAATCCCTTAATTAGCCTAAATCACCCTTTAATTCTCTCATAATTTCTCTAAGGGTAATTTGGTCATAAAACCAACTTTATAATTTCATATAACTCTCAAAGGATATTATCCCTATTTTTTATTAATTTTCCAAGGCTCGGAAATATTTTTCCTTATTTACATTTGACCAATTTTCCTTAGTTAGTCAATTTCCTATAATTGGCTTGGAAAATTACTGTAATTATTTTCCACCAAAATCCTTTGACTTTTCCATATTATTTTTAATCCTCAATAATTTGAGAATATTTCTTATCTCTAATTATCATAATGCTGGATGTGACATTTCTCCCCCCTAAATAAATTTCGTCTTCGAAATTTAAAAGCATACCTTAATGGAAAAGCTCAGGGTACTTTTCTTCATCTCAGCTTCCATCTCCCATGTGGCTTCTTTAGAGAAAAACCTTTCCAGACCACTTTGACCAGGGGAATCTGCTTGTTCCTCAGCTGCTTGGTCTTCTGATCAACGATTCGTTTTGGTCTAACCTCTAAAGATAGATTATCCCGAAGCGCAATGTCATCATAGCTTATGACATGCATGGGATCTGGATGGTACTTCTTCAGTTGGGAGACATGGAAAACATCATGAATCTAACTTAACTTTGGGGGAAGAGCCAACTTATAGGCCACTGGTCCAACTTTAGATAGGATCTGAAATGGTCCAACATACTTTGGATTGAGCTTCTTAGTCTTTAGAGATCGACTGACTCCCGTTGTTGGCGACACCTTGAGGAAAACGTGATCACTAACATCAAATTCTAATGGTCTCCTTCTCGTATCTGTCTACTCTGAGCCATTAGAAGCCTTTGCTGAATAGCCTTTATCTGTCGGGAAGTCTGATCCACCATGTCAGGACCAAGAGAACTTCTCTCACTAAGCTCTGTCCAGCATAAGGGAGATCTACACTTTCTCCCATACAGTGCCTCGTAAGGTGCCATTCGAATACATGAATGGAAACTGTTATCGTAGGCAAATTCAATTAACGGTAAGGATGTATCCCAATTGCCGCCAAAATCCAATACACAGGCACGTAACATATCCTCTAATGTCTGAATTGTTCTTTTCGTCTGCCCATCCGTCTGGGGGTGGTAGGCTATGCTGAATCTGAGAGTGGTGTCCATCTCTTTCTGTAAGGACCTCCAAAACTTCGAAGTAAATCTTGGATCTCGGTCTGAAACAATACTGCTTGGAACACCATGCAGCCTAACAATCTCCTTGATGTAAAGTCTCGCTAACTTCTCTGGAGAATCCTTTACATTCATACTGAGAAAATGCGGACTTAGTCAGACGGTCTATTATTACCCATATTGCATCATGTTTCGATGCTGTCATCGGTAACCCTACTATAAAGTCCATGGATATACTGTCCTATTTCCACTCAGGGATATCCAGGGGTTGCAACTCTCCTGCAGGCTTCTGGTGTTCTACCTTCACCTTCTGGCAGGTAAGACACTTTGTCACATATTTCGTGATATCCTTCTTCATTCCAGGCCACCAGAAGAGTTCTTTAACATCATGGTACATCTTGGTCATTCCTGGATGAAGAGTATCTTTACTCTTATGGGCTTCTGCCAATATCTCTTTTCTGAGATCCGACACTTGGGGAACATAGGTTCTTCCTTTAAACTTCAGTATCCCCTCCTCAGAAATTTCAAAATTCTTACTCTTGCCTCTAGACAGCTTCTCCTTGAGAATTTTTACTAGCCAGTCCTGTGACTGTGTTTCTCTGATTTGATCTTTGAGCAGGGCTGTAAACTGGGTTTTACCTCTATTTCCTTCTACTAACTGCATCTGATATAGAGGACCCCAATCTCTGAAATCCTATACTAGCTTCTGCTCTCTGATCATCAGCGATGCTACCTGTACTGTCTTTCTGCTTAAGGCATCCGCGACTACATTCACTTTGCCTAGATGGTACTTAATTTGAAAATCATAGTCTTTAAGTAAGTCCATCCACCTTCGTTGTCTCATATTCAACTCTTTCTGGTCATGGAGGTACTTGAGGCTTTTGTGGTCACAAAACAATTCTACGGTTGCTCCATACAGATAGTGTCTCCATATCTTCAGTGCATAAACTATCATTGCCAACTCCAGGTCGTGGGTCGGGTACTTCTCCTCGTGAGATTTCAACTGGCGTGAGGCGTAGGCTACTACCCGCCCTTGCTGCATAAGCACACATCCCAGTCCCTGCTTGCTAGCATCTGTATAAACCAGATACGGTTGTGAAGGATCGGGAAGTATAAGTACGGGAGTAGAAGTGAGCTTCCTCTTCAGCTCCTAAAAACTGGCCTCACTCTTCTCATCCCACAAGAACGGCTGGTTCTTTCTGGTTAACTTGGTCAACTGGAGAGCAATTCGAGAAAAGTCCTGGATGAATCTTCTGTAATACCCTGCTAGTCTGAGGAAACTTCTGATCTCGGTCACTGTCTTGGGTCTCTCCCAGTTAAGTACTACCTCAATCTTACTGGGGTCGACAGCCACTCCCTCTCGGGAAATCACATGGCCGAGAAATCATACTTCCTGGAGCCAAAACTCATACTTACTAAGTTTAGCCACCAGCTGTTTCTCTTTCAGGGTATTTAGGACAATCCTCAAATGCTCCTCATGCTTTTCTGGAGACTTGGAGTACACTAAGATGTCATCAATGAATACGACCACAAATTGATCCAAGTAAGGACGAAAAATCCTATTCATGTAGTCTATGAATATGGCAGGTGTGTTCGTCAATCCAAACGACATCACTAAGAATTCATAGTGCCCATATCGGGTTCTAAACGTAGTTTTCGGAACATCTTCAGACTTAATTTTGAGTTGGTGTAGCCAGATCTTAGATCAATCTTAGAGAATATGCTGGCTCCAACTAGCTGGTCTAACAGATCATCTATCCTAGGGAGCGGATACTTGTTCTTAACTGTGACTTTGTTCAACCCCCTGTAGTCTATGCACAACCTTAAACTACCATCCTTTTTCTTGACAAACAACACTGGAGCACCCCATGGCGACACACTTGGTCTAATAAAACCTTTTTCAAGTAACTCCTCTATCTGCTTCTTAAGTTCTGTCATTTCATTGGGAGCCATTCTATAAGGGGCCTTAGAGATTGGTCCTGCTCCAGGTACTATGTCAATTGTGAATTCTACTTCTCTGTCTGGGGGTAATCCTACGATCTCTATCGGAAACACTTCCAGAAATTCCCTGACCACTGGGATTTCTCCTATCCCTTCCTCGACTCCAACTTGTACCGAGAAGAAAACGAGGAATCCTTGACAGCCTTTTCATAAGCATTTGCCTGCTTGGGCCTCCATAATGAAGTTTAATCTAACTTCCGGATTCAACTCTAAATCCCTCGTGGGTAAGATTAGGGTTTTGTTCTTACAATCCATTAGGATATTGTGGGATGACAACCAATTAAGTCCAATCACCACATCCATCTCATGGAAAGGCATGCATATCAAATCTATAGCAGTGCAACAGTGCTCATAACAAACTATACAGTTCAGGCAGATATCAGATGTAATTACCCTACTCTGCGTTGGGGTAGACACATGTATATCATATGGCAATGTATTTATACTCAAGCCAAGTCTTTTCGCACAAGCATATGAAATAAAAGAATGACTAGCACCCGAATCAAACATTGCAATCACCAGAGAATTGTTAATCATGATCGTACCTTGGATCATCTCCAGAGACTTCCGAGCTTCTTCTCTTGTGATGGCAAACACTTGGCCCTGGGTGCATGGTCTTGCCTGCTCGGTGTTCTGTGGGTACTCCCTTGAGAAATGTCCAGGTTTGCCACAGGTGTAGCAAACATTCTGCCCAGCCATACGGGTCTGTCGCCGTGATTCTTGCCACACTTAGGACACTCCTTGCCCTTCGGTGCTTTACCGCCCTTCTTGCTCTTGCGGTTATTCCAGGGTCATTTCCTCTTCTTATTCATATTAGAAGAGGTAACACCTTGACCTCCTTGACCTCCCTTCTTTGCTCTGGGAGTTGTCTTGACCATCAGATGATGGTTGAAGCTGTTTTTCGTGATTCGACAAGCTTCCATTGCTTTATTGAACTGCTTAAATTGTCTGGGAGCAATCATCTCCCTCAATGATGGCCTTAGTCCTCGAACCATCTTCTCTGTCGTCCACCTCTCATCATCTCTATATCAGAGATAGCTTGAATAATGAGAGAGGCAGATGAACTTAGACAAGTATTCATCAAAAGGTTCATCATCCCTTTGCTTCAGAGTCAGAAATTCCGCTTCCCTCTCATCTCGAACAGATCTCAGAAAGTACTTCTCATAAAACTACTCCAGAAACACTTCCCAAGTCACTGCTGTGTTTCGAGCATCGAGAAGAATTTCAGTATTCTTCCACCAGCGATCGGCATCTTTCTCCAGCTTATATATCGCTATCTGGGCTTTTCACTCTAATGAGCAGTCTAGTACCTTGAAGATCTTCTCTAGGCGATTAATTCACTCTTCTGCCGCTTGAACATCAAATGTCCCATCAAATGATAGCGGGTTGTGCTTACAAAATCGGGTCATCTACTGTTGAATGTTGTCGGGTTCTGCTGCTGGCATTGCTAGCCTTGGCAACTGTTTTGATGCTGGTGCTACAGAGACCTCTTCTTTTGGTTGCCTTCTGTTGAGGTTCGCTAATGCTGCTGCCATAGCTGCAGCTATCGCTGCATCCCTTTCTTGCTCATGACGAGCTTGAGCTGCTCTCATGTCCTCGATGGTCTTCTGCTGTTGCTCGAGGCATTCCAGAATCAATTGTAATGGATCAGGAGGGACCCTTGCATCTTGCACTGGGGGTCTCTCCAGTGAAAGGTTTCGTCGAGTTCTAACCATTGCTTAACTAACCGGATAGTACAATAAGGAACAAGAAATAAATATCATGCTTGGATTTCATTCACAAAAAGAGCATACAGCAAATAGCAGCTAAGCATTAACCAGTCAAAGTGCAATCAACACAACCATCGACCAAGCATTATCAGCCTAACCTACTCCGGTTAGCTGTACTAAAATATATCCTACGTTAGTGATAGGACCATCCTAGCGTCTACAGAAAATGAACAATAACCAAGCCCTCGAGGCTTCGGATCCAGTCCTCTACATCATCTCCCAGCAGGTAGTTCAGGCGGACGATCTCATGGGTCCAGAATGGAGTGTTAGGTAGGACATCTACCATCTCATATAACCAGTCAAATGGTTCTAAGTAAGGGTTGCCTGGTCCGTGTGCCTGATATAGCTCCCTCACACCCTGGAGTTAGTCTAGGTGTACTCTCAGGTCTGCATCCACATCCCTCCTGATGTAACACCCTATGAACCTCAGCCGGTCACTCAGCTGACCCACACTACGGATCTCATGACTAGGCTGAGCTGGGACAGATACAAATGGTACTACAGGTGCTACAGGTATTGCCGGGGCTAGGGGTACAACTGGTACAGTACTGGGTCCAAGGATATTACATGGATACATAGCAAGAGTAACAGGCTGCTTAAGAGATTGAACATAAAGATCTAAATCTAATGGCTCTTGGTACATGCCAGTTACAGGGTTGACCAGGTCTTGGGTCCGGGGAGGTACAGCAACTGTTCTACTGTGATCCCTAGCAGCTCTGGGTAGTGCTTAACACAGTCATTGGAGCACACTGATGAATGGCCAGGGCTGGCATCTCCCATTACCCATTCCTCTGGGTCCTCGTCCTTGGTGAGATCAATTACTATTGGATCCCAAGTGTTGACTGACGGCTCAGGTTTAGTATCCCAGTCCATGGTAATCCCCATCTTGACTCCTGAAAATAGGTGTTAGTTCTCAACATCTAAGGGATACTTAAGCAGAGCATTCTATCTTGTGCTAGAACCTCCGCTCTGATACCAAAAATGTCACACCTTACTATTATATTGACTTAGGTTCCTTTCAAAATCATTTTAGACCACATTGGATGGTCTTGGGCTAACTTTTTTTTATAAAAACGCTAATTTTCAGATTTTTACTGTTCATCGGGTAAAAATCCAGTTTTTCTGGCCCAACTTCAAAAATTCATAACTTATTCTACAAAAATCCAATTTGGGTGATTCAAAATTTTACTTAAATATCTTTAAGTCCCATTTCGAGAAAAAATAATCTCATTGTCCAATTTCTTATGAGGAAGCATCAGGTTTTTGAGAGAAACAACACTGTCCATTTGCCGAAAACCCTGATTCCCAGATTCTGTCCATTAATTTTGAAAAATCATTATAAATCGTATACCAGGCCATTTTTAACATATTAGCTATAAAATTGAATCTCAGGATGTTATCTTTCATCATGCCAAATTTCATGACTAAACCCATTCGGGAGCATAATTAAAAAGTCACATGAACCAGTCAGTGTCAGTGTGCTTCCAGCACTGTTAGTTTAATATTTACATAACCAAAATGAGCTCACGAATTTTTGTGGCTAAACCCCCAAATTAGCCTTCAATCTGCAGCTTTCCCTTGGAGGATTCAGGTCCTAAAATGTTACATTATTTTTGGGATATGAGATTTTTGAAAATCCCAGTAGCAAATTAACCAACTATAACACCAAGCAAGCATCATTATTATGCATGATCATATTAGCTACTATTGATGAACTAACATGCTTATCATTTGGCAAACTCAAACATGCAAAGGCCAAAGCAAGATACTATAAAGAGCAGCCACATAACAATCAAGAAAGCTCAACCACAATAATAGTAATTAACCATACAATAATCAACAATGCTAGTTAGTGGTAGTAGCTAGGTTTAACTTACTACCTTGCTCTAAAAGTCTTAGCTTTTCTTCCTTCTCCTCTTTCCCTTGACAAATATCAAACCCTAACCATATAATCCATCAACAAAGGCAGCCATAATCATTATCCAACCATGAAAAAGCAAGAACATACATCAAAATGATTTTTGAACCATAAAGTTCCCTCCTTTGCTCACTATTTTTGAGCTTGGTTCTCTTTAACCCTAAAAATCACTCCTTGACTCAACCCTACATGGTTTTTCATGTAGATTTCAAATATATGCTTAGATCTAGGAAAATAAAATGGCCTCCTTCAGTTTTCCTTTGACCGAACCACAAGGAATCATAAACCAAAAATCACAACTTTGCTTTAAAGCTTCCAACACTTGTTCCTTTTAGTCTACCCTACACCATTCCTCATTTTAAGCATCATGGAAGCCTTAAAACAATGAAAAACTCATCCTAGGGTTCAGTTCCTCACTTGGCCGAAATGGAAGCTCAAGAAAACAACCATGAAAAATGCTTTAAAACAACTTAAACTCACTTGCAAACACTAGGATCTAGCTTGTGTTGTTGTGTCTTAGATAGTGTGATGATCAAAACTTCTTTCCCCTTTTTATTAATCAGTTCGGTCAATATCAAGAGAGGGAGGAGACTGATTTTTAACCATAAAAAGGAAAGAAAACAAAGTATGAACACCTCTAGAACCAAGATCTAACCTTGAAAGCTTGCTTGAATGACCAAAGGTGCTCCCTTTCTTCTTGTTTTCTCTCAAACTCTCTCTTTTTCTCCTATTTTCTCCCTTGGCCAAATTGAGCATTTGAAATTAGGGAGGAGAAGAGCTTGATTAATACTTCAAAATATCTCAACCACCTTCTTTAATGATAGTCCAAGTGTCATTACCCTACTAAGTCTTGATTCCTCTTTCCTAATTAACATAATTCCAAATGAAATTAATTACTAAAGTCAAGATCCTCTCCATTTATGGAATGACACTTAGCTAATTCAAATCTTCTCCTTCAAGAGCTTGACACATGGCTCAATAGGATTCCTTGGATTTGCAAGACACCAATCTTGCTTTATCAGTATACTTTAGGCTCTGAGTTTAATTTCTTTTCTATAATTACAGTAGCTTAGCCTCTGTAATTATTTTCTATCAAATCCTTAATTTATTCTCCTCATTATTATCTGAAGGGAATTGAAAGACGACGCGCAGCGGAAATCAACTTAAAATTTAAAACTTTCAACCCCTTGCCCGGATCTACCGATCGCGTTTAAGTCAGGTAGTAAGAAGTATTACCTTCGGTGTTCGATTTCCTGGTGGCCCGGTGATTCTGCCGTTCAGGATGCCTCTGCTCGCCTCCTTTGTCGTTCGAAGTCGACAACTCCGGTCGGCTTCCTCTACCGGTATCCACACGAATAGCTCTCCGGTTACAAACGGCTTGCTAGCACCCTTTTTGTCCGTCTAGGGTTTCCAGAGAATCCGTCCACTCTTATCTCTCTTAGGCCGTCTCTTATCTGTTGGTACTCTCACGCTTAAAACCCTAGCTCCTCATATCAAATATATAGGATGCTATAGGTTTAATGAATAATATTTAATTTCGAAATTAATTCTAAATTAATTCCGAAATTAATACAATATCAAATATTGCCTAATCAGATAAGAGAACAATTAAATAAATATGGTTTAAATTAAATCCGTCTCACAGATTTAATTCACCTATTTATTTAATAAAGATATGAAAGAATTAATTTATATATATTCAATTTATCCTTATAAATTAAATCTAACAATTAATATCTCTTATATTTATATAATATATATATACATGAATTTATATATATATATATACACACACACGTCCACCCTATATTATTCATTGAATCTGGACATATCTTAGATTCAATGAATCTGGACATCATAACTCGTGTTGGGCTATTTTGTGTGCGACCCTGTAGGCCCATATGAAGTTGGCAGTGGGCCATTAACTATAATGACTCACAAGTCGTAAGCGGTCTCTAGCAAGACATCACGACTACCCAAATCATATGAGGATCGTTGAACGATGTAACCTTTCATACAACCATATCACGTCCCTTTTGTCACACGACACTTTAGTCATGGATGAGGCATGGAGAACGTCATCCTCCTATTCATGACCGTTACTTTCTCGATCCCTGAGTAGTCTGAGTATAGAAACGGAACTACCTTTCCATTATAGTATGGCCATACATTTCTCAGACTCACTCATCGAGGGGCCCGGTAATGTCTCTCTACGAATGTGAGGGACAAATTCCATCTTGACCATTCACATTCCTCCACATGAAAAACCACGAAGCCTGAACATAGTCTTTATGATCACTCGGTCAAAAGTGACTTTTGACTAGGTCAAAGCTAAGCGTTTCTCATGTATGAATCCATGATGATCTCAGGTCAAAGGGCACAGTGACATGGTTTATATATGAGAGAAGCTTATGACTTAACCCATGCAGCTCTCTCATAGCGGGTCGGTCCAACACCTTGTACTCTTACATGTGCCTATGACTTTAATTTATATCCCTATATATCTTTAAAGTCATACTGGTCTTATTTCATCTCTGCTCCAACATAGATGACCGACCAGGGACATTTAGGATAAACCATGAGTTATCCAAGGATAGTCATCACAGTAAACATGCAAATAATATGATAACGTAATTAATAAATTCATAAATTAACAATGTTCAAAACATAATGATTGGCCCCTAGGGCACAATTTCCAACATTATCTTCCCAAATTGCCCTCTTTGTCTCAAAATTATTTTCCTAATATTTAAATAAAAAGGAAAATTAATTTCTTTCTCTTTAGGTATTTTTTCCACTTTTTATCATTATTTGGAAAAATCTTGGATACTTGAGGGTCTTCATTTAATTCCATAATTCCTTATAATTCCTTGGGATCTCATAGGAATTTTCTTGGAATTTTATTCCCCTTAAAATATTTATTTGGAATTTTCCAAATAAAATCCCTTAATTAGCCTAAATCACCCTTTAATTCTCTCATAATTTCTCTAAGGGTAATTTGGTCATAAAACCAACTTTATAATTTCATATAACTCTCAAAGGATATTATCCCTATTTTTTCTTAATTTTCTAAGGCTCAGAAATATTTTTCCTTATTTACATTTGATCAATTTTCCTTAATTAGTCAATTTCCTATAATTGGCTTGGAAAAATTACTGTAATTATTTTCCACCAAAATCCTTTGACTTTTCCTTATCATTTTTAATCCTCAATAATTTGAAAATATTTCTTATCTCTAATTATCATAATGCTGGATGTGACAACTTTTCCTTAATTGCCTTATTTTCTGACTAATCATTCCTATGGTCAGATATAGATTACTATACGCTGGTCATATCACACAACTAGTATTTAATCACCATACTGTGTTGTGTCTAAGTCAGGCATCTAACTCATCATTAGTTCTTTATTCAATAATATCTAGTTTTTCTATCCCTTTTAGTTCTCTATCCCTTAGGAGTTCCTCTACCACTACTTAGAGATTTAATAAACCTCAATATTCTGTCCTATTACCTTGCCTCTTTTGAGGTTACATCAATTACTTGAGGTTTGAATTGTCACCCTATTTTCTTATTAGGTGATAAGCTCCTACCTTCTTCAGGCCTACCCTATCCTAGCCATTCTATTAGGAGTTGTGCAGAGAGGAGTCTTTGAAATCAAGCCCCTTTTTGGCATCCTTTCAATCCTAGCCTCTGCTCCCTTTGTGCTGGTGGAGGTTCATTATCCTCCTCTGGGAATTTCTTCAAATATTCCCTTATCAACAGTATTTCTTCTACCTTTGCTTCTATCTTTGCCTACATCAAAGAGTTCTCATGACAACAAGCTTACATTGTCTTACTTACCTCATATGGGTATTCATAAAATACAATTTCAACATTAATTCCTAGTCTATGAAACCTATCTAGCATGCAGTATAAGGTATAATGCAAGCACATATTGATAAGGATAACATACTAGGAATAGAGTATTCCTGCAATGATGCATCAATACTCAGTTCTAATTACCCCAATATTGGGTAATATGATAATTCATTTTTAATTTAAGGACTGTATCCTGGAAATAACCAGCACTTGATTCATACCTCGAGTTAAATGAGGCAGTTCTTGGATCTCATATTGTGGAAAGGTAGGAGTTCTTTCTTCATCATGAAGTATCAAGGTATTTATTATTCAATGATAATGCCTTATATAGTGCCCCATTTCACCACATTTGTAGCAAATATTTGACCTTGCTAAGTAAGGCTTGCTCCCATGTTGTTTTCCATATAAGTTACACCCTTTTGTCCTTCTTGGTAAATCGAACCTCATTGTTTATGGCTTCTTCTAGGTTGCCTACTCTTTCCAGCTCTTTTCCTTTTAGAAGTGTTTCCTGGTTCAATTTCCTATTCCCAAGTGTGTCTCCTATCGGCTTGCTGGTTTTGACCACTTTCCAGCACTTTGCAGACTTCTACTACCGTATTGAAATTCGTTAGTTGCATAGTGGCTTTGCGTTCTCGAAGACTAGGCTTAAGACCTTTAACTAACTTCTCTGTATTCCACTTCACAGCTTACTCTAAGTAAGTGGAATAATGTAACAAATACATATGTCTAGCCACATAGCCTTCAACCGACTCACCTTCAGCTTGTCTCATAGTAAGGAATTCTATTTCCTTTTTATCTCTTTTAGCTTGAGGAACATATCTTGCATAAAATTGTTCCTTAAATACTTCCCAAGTAATAGGGATGTTCCCTGCCTGTAGGGCTGACTTTAGGTCCTGCCACCATGGTTCAGCCTCTTCTTTCAGTAATAGCACAGCAAGTGGTACTTTTTGCTCATTAGGACAATTCATATTTTGGAAAGTTGTCTCCAAGTTTCTAATCCATTCCTCTATAATATGCATATCAGTGCTTCCTTCAACATAGGAGGATCGTATCCATAGAATTTTGAAATCCATGGTTGCCTTCCATCCTGTTTCGCAGTTATTCTGGCTTGTCTCGACTAAGGAATTTGGAATTGTATTGGCATTTTAGGGAGTCTTGCGATCCTTGGTTTTAGATGCAACAGATGAGTACCAGCCGCCCCTACTGCCATTGCTGTTTCCCTATCTTGTTGAGCCTGGGTTGCCATGAGTTACACCATCATCTATTGTTGTTCTCCTAGGCAATTTATGAGGGATTCTAGCATATTTATAGAGGATCTAGCCTGCTCCTCTTGTTGTGTTCTCATCTGAACATTAGCATTGAATCTATACATCTTGATATTTTCCTTAACATGGAAAGAAATATAGAGATAACATGTTTAACATTATATATCTTTCCATTTATTATTATTATAGCATAGTAATTGATGAAGCTTTTGTCGTTAAAGCACTCAATTAAACTAGGTCCCAATTAATTTGTAGTTCAGGATCAACCTAGGTCATTATTTCCAAGGAGCAATTTATGGGTTTCTTTAGGTAAAAATTCAGTGATAAAAAAAATGCAATAAATTGGACCTAAACTAAATTGCAAAATTCTAATTCTAAATGGAAAATGCAAATGTCCTAAAATCTATATGAAAATTAAATTAAACTAAATAAATGCAATGCAATTTTTGGGGGGTTTTTTTGAAGGAAAATAAAAATAATGAATAAAGAAAATTAATCAGGAAGCAGAGAGAATTAGCAAGTAAAAATTCAGAAATTTCTCTTCAGGTACGGTAGAGGGGACAACTTAGGATTTGCATGGATTTAACCTTCATAACCTTAATCAGTTAATTAGACCAAAGGGAAGTGATAAGAGAGTGGAATTAATAAACTTAATTACCTACTTGAAACAAAGGGAACCCTCAATTTCAAAAATCCTTAAACTATTAGAGAACTCATAACAGTATAAGGTTGGTTAATTAAGCTTATTAAAACCAATGAAAAATAACTCAATTAATTCTGGAAATTATGTTTGAAATTATCCAATTAAACAATTAGACAATTAACCAACTTAATCAAACAATTAAGAGGCAAAAGAACCCAAATTTTGCAATTCAAACCACATTGATAATTAAACTCATAATGAAAACTCAGTTATAAATTCAATTAACAATGCAAGGTTCTAAACATAAATTCCAACAAGTGTCTCAACACAAATAAAATCCAAATATCAATCCAATCCAAGCATAAAGATGACAATCTAGAACTAAATTGTCTCAACAAAAATACAACTTAAAATTATTTAAAACTAAATAATCTCAAGTCCTTGAATTAAAAAGATAAATGGAACATCACTCCCTTGTGGTCTTCAAGTGCTAGCCCAAGGCTCTAGTCTTTTCCATGTTCCTCCCAAGTTGCCTCCCTAACAAGCTTAAGCCTCCATCAAATTGCCTTCTCCTCCAAAATTGTTTGATGCTACGGCCATAAATTGATGAAAGTTGATGATGATGTGGAGATGGAAATTGGATCAAGGAAGAGATGTGAATGATGATGATGAAAGTTGGGTGAGTCACAGAACGTGATGCCCCCCTCTTTTGGTAACTATGGAGTGAATGTAATGTATGGTATATGGCATGTCAGAATTCACGTTGAATCGTCCGCCTGGCCGAATGGAGAAGGATCGAAAAATATGCTCTCCCGCGTGAATCCTTACTCTCCAAATAAGGAAATAGCTTAATGAGGGAAAGGGAAATTTTTCTGGATCCAAAGCTCAAGCCCATTAGTAATTAATTGACCCACTTGATATTAGCCATTGGATTGTGCTTAGATTCCAAGAAACAATCTTGCACCATTGGATTTCCTATGTGTCCCTTTCTTGACCTACAAGAATTTGAGTGCATCCATTAATGTAGATTATATCCAAATATAATCAAAAATTAAATATTCAATCTGCACAAGAATTAGGCAAGAAAGTGCAAAACTTTCTAAAAATGATCTTTCTAAAAATATGAGACTTGTTTTCAAAGAAATAGGAAAAATTAATTTCAAATCAAAATAGGAAATCACAAAATATCTATATTTTTAATCCTAAATCTCAATTTTTATGCAAAATCCAAAAATCAACCAATTAATCCAATAATGCATAAAAAGTTCATTTAAGCTCAAAATTATCATTTAAATTCTGAATTAATGTGGGATAAAATATATAAAAATTGGGCTTTATCAATTCCCCCACACTTAGCCTTTGCACTCCTGGGCAAAGCAAATGAAGACCAAAGAGCAGTAAGAAAAACAAAAGAAAATAAAAAAAAAAAGAATGTTCCAATCACAGGCAAAAAACAAGTCAAAGCATTCAACATGTCTCTTATCCAAGTAATCTTCTCATGAATCAAGAAAACAAACATCATGGCAATTTACTTGACAAAAAAGAATCAAAGTCAGAAATCCCTCACCAAGGTTAATGTGTATGTCACTCATCACTCAAAAGTGTATTGGCTTGTGTTTACACTCAAAATCATCCTACTCAATCCTCTTTCTATAGGCTTGACAAGAATCTAAATTCTCCACCAATCATAAAGCAATTACAAGCATAAATCAAAAGGACTTTTATTAGGTTGTAATGGGGTTAAGGTGAAAAAAAGAAAGGATATAGTGTTTGGGAAAACAAAGTTGAACATCTTAGGAAATGAAGAGAGTCAATAAAAAAAAATAATGGAATGTAAGAAACTAAATTGAACTTGAATTGGGTCATTCTTTTTCTTTTTCTTTTTTTTTCTCTTTTTTTTTCAAGCACTTTTTTTAAAAACTTTCTTAGGCTGTTATGTGTATGCTCTTTTGACGCGAACCTTCATATTGGTGATACAAAGGCCCGATTACTCAAGCATGGATAACTCATTGGCACTAAGATGCTACTAGCACGCTCATAGCCCTTACTGGCCGTTTGACACGAAGATCAACATTGGTGATGAAGATCCCCGGTTACTAAGCACAGCTTAAACTAGAGGAGCGGAATCTTATTACAATATTTTTTTTCTTTTTTTCAAATTGACCTAAACCATAACTCCAAATGTGTTCCTCCATCCCAAGCACATATAATATAACACTCTTCAACTCCTAAGACATTCAAAAAGGGTAAGATTTTTTTTTGGCTACGGGTTAAGAGAAAAAAATGATAAAGGCTCAAAAGGGGTTAAACAAAGGATAAATGCAGAAAAGGGTAGGCTTTTGGCTTATCTGGCTAGAAAAATAGAAATGAATGCCTTTATCATCTTTATGAATGTAAATGCACAAACGTGGTCTCAAACAAGATTCCAGTTAAGTTCTAGATCGAGGAAAGAGATAGGAGTATACACACATGAAAAGAAGAAATGCATCAGGCCAAAACCTCACTAGGTACATGATTACTAGCTTAATTCACCTAATCAAATCCATTGCCACTTAGTTTATCCACTCAAGACATGATCAATCACTTTTCAAATTAAGAATGCATCATACTTGAATCACTTCAAACTTGCGATCTTCACATTCAAAACAAAACGAAACAAAACAATTTTTTTTTGTAAGAGGAACTAAAACAAAATTAAAAACACAACAAAAAAGGAAAAAAAACTAAAAGAATGAAATCCCTCCCCCACACTTAAACAATGCATTGTCCTCAATGCAGAACACATAGGCAAGTCACAAAGCAAGTAATATCCAGCACAGCCCAATTCAATAATATGACAATGCAAAGCAAAAAGAGTGAAGGGAAGGAATACAACCAAGGCAATGTGGCGTCTCGTAGTGTGATAACCTCTGCATCTTGGGTAGAGAACCCCTCGTAGTAAGGCTTCAAGCGATGACCATTGACTGTGAAGCATCTTCCAGTTGGCTCTCTCTTAATCTTTACAGCACCATAGGGAAAAACATTAGTGACAATAAAAGGTCCCTCCCATCTAGAATGGAGCTTACCAGGCATGAGTTTAAGTCTAGAGACATAAAGTAGAACTTTTTGGCCCACGTGAAACTCCCTTCTTAAGATGAGCTTATCACGGATAGCCTTGGTCCTTTCCTTGTAGATCCGAGCATTCTCATAGGCTTCTCTCCTAAGCTCTTAAAGTTCTTGTAATTGTAACTTTCTTTCAACACCAGCACTAGCAAGATCAAGGTTGCAGCTTTTGATGGCCCAATATGCCTTGTGCTCTACCTCTACTGGCAGATGACAAGCCTTACCAAAGACAATCCGATATGGAGACATGCCAATTGGGCTTTTATATGCTGTAGAATATGCCCAGAGTGCATCATCCAGCCTCTTGCTCCAATCCTTTCTGTTAGGTTGCACTGTCTTTTCAAGAATGAGCTTAGTTTCTCTGTTTGAGAGTTCTGCTTGACCGTTTGTCTAAGGGTGGTATGGAGTAGCCACCTTATGCATCACACCATACTTGCTAAGTAAGCTCTGCATACTTCGGTTGCAAAAATGAGTACCTTGATCGCTAATGATAGCTCTTGGGATTCCTAACCTGCAGAAAATGTGTGACCTGATAAAAGAGACCACTACAGAAGAGTCATAGTACGAGTGGGGACTGCCTCAACCCACTTAGAGACATAATCCACAGCAAGCAGAATGTAAACATAACCAAATGAAGTAGGAAAAGGTCCCATGAAATCAATACCCCAAATGTCAAAACTTCACAGAACAACAGCGGCTGTTGAGGCATCTCATGCTTCCTAGAAATATTGCCAACAAATTGGCACCTGGAACACTTCTTACAAAACTCGTGGGCATCATGGAATAGAGTGAGCCAGAATAACCCACTTTCTAAAACCTTCTTAGCAGTACGCTTAGCACTAAAGTGCCCTCCACAAGTAAGAGTGTGACAAAATGTCAACACAGATTCAAATTCACTATCAGGAATGCATCGCCTAATAACCTAATCATTGCAAATGTGCCACAAGTAGGGATCATCCCATATATAGAACCTAGCATCACTCTTAAACTTGTTTAATTGATGATTATTCATATCAGTTGGTAAAACAGATGCAGCCAGATAATTAGCAATGTCAGCATACCAAGGAACAGTCATATCAACTCCACAAAGTCTATTATCAGGAAAATCATCTAAGGGTAAAGAAGATGTTACCACAGGAGTCTCAATCCTACTCAAGTGATCAGCTACCATGTTCTCTGCACCGCTCTTATCACGAATCTCCACATCAAACTCCTGTATCAGCATTACCCATCTAATCAAGTGAGGTTTGGAGTCTGGCTTCTTGAACAAGTACTTGATAGCCGAATGATCTGTAAAGACAGTCACTTTTGTGTGGAGGATGTAAGAATGAAATTTCTCAAGCCCAAACACAATTGTAAATAGCTCTTTCTCCGTGGTTGTGTAATTAGCCTGGGTGGCATCCAGTGTCCGTGATGCATATGCTATGATATGTTGCCGCTTTTCTATTCTCTGAGTAAGAACTGCACCCAATGCATAATCAGAACATCACACAAGAGCTCAAAGGGAAGGCTCCAATTAGGTGGCTGAATGATAGGAGGTGTAGTGAGTCGCTTTTTCAACTCATCCCAAGCATACCTGCAAGCATCATCAAAAACAAAGCCCACATCTTTCTACAGTAAACGAGACAATGGTAATGCAATTTTTCTAAAGTCCTGAATGAATTGCCTGTAAAATCCAGCATGCCCAAGAAAAGAGCGCACATCTTTCACACAAGAGGGATATGGAAGAGATGAAATAATATCAATTTTGGCTTTATCAACCTCAATGCCATCATGTGAGACAACATGTCCTAAAACAATGCCTTTCTTGACCATAAAATGACATTTCTCAAAATTCAGCACAAGATTATATTCAATGCATCTTTCTAAAAGCCTATCTAAACTAGCTAAGCATGCATCAAAAGAATCACCATAGACAGTGAAATCATCCATAAATACTTCCATGTAATGCTCAAGAAAATAAGAAAATATGGAGATCATGCAACGCTGAAAAGTGCCAGGTGCATTACATAATCCAAACAGCATGCGTCTGTATGCAAAGGTTCCAAATGGACATGTGAATGTGATCTTATCTTGATCCTCAGGTGCAATAGAAATTTGAAAATATCCAGAAAAACCATCCAAAAAGCAATAATGGGATCTACCAGCCAGTCTTTCAAGCATTTGATCAATAAAGGGAAGGGGGTAATGATCTTTTCTGGTCACAGAATTCAACTTCCTATAATCAATATATACCCTCCAGCTATTCTGGACTCTAGTTGGAACAAGCTCACCTCCATCATTACAAATAACAGTAATACCAGTCTTTTTCGGAACTACCTGAACCGGACTAACCTACTGGCTATCAGAAATGAGATATATTATACCTGCAGAAAGAAGTTTAGAAACCTCTTTCTTTACCACATCAAGAATCAATGGGTTGAGTCGCCTTTGTGGCTGATGCACAGCTTTGGCACTATCCTCTAACAAAATCCGGTGCATGCACACATTAGGGCTAATTCCAGGAATATCAGCAAGAGTCCATCCAATAGCTTTCATCCTTCTTTTCAGTACCTCCAGGAGGCGAATTTCTTCATCAACAGCTATGTCGCTAGCTAGAATCACTGGCAATGTCTCATCTTCCCCCAAATAGGCATATTTCAGCAAATCAGGAAGTGGCTTTAGCTCTAAAGAAGGAGCTTGCTCAATTGAGGGCACGAGGGGCTTCAAATCAATGTTAGTCAAACTAGAAACCTGCATTAAAGACTCACAAGCAAAAGAGTAGACTTTCCCAACTTGGGAATCATTAGCAGGAACAGTAACAACAGAAGAATAAGATAATACGCCACAATTCATGAAAGAAGTGCCATCAGTAGCACTCCATGTCAGAAGCAACATCAGGATCAGAATTAGAGACCTCTATATCAGGGACATGATCAATGTTAACTAACAGCTCAGAGTCAGGTAATGTAGATGAATCAGTTGCATCTATAGCATCAATCACTCTAAGTAACCAAGAGAGTCCATGTGAATCAACAGAAGTACTAGATGAGGAATCACTGAAAGTGCCAAGTCTATGGACAGGTGCAGAAGAATCAAAACTAGAATGTCTAACAATCTCAATGAAATCAGTGAAAACATCAATATCAGCAGCATCTACACCAGTACAAGTATCACAACTACCAATTTCAGAACATGAACAGGAGATAGAGTCATCTAAGCCAACAATATCACATGATCTACTTATCATACTATCTCTAAAATCCATGACTGCATCATCAGTAATAATGTCAACAAAACTAACATCAATCTTAGCACAACTATCAGGTGGATGTCTCATAGAGTCAAGCACATTAAATCTAATGATTTTACCAGCAAATTCCATAGTGAGAGTACCAGCATGCACATCTATCATAGCCCTAGCAGTCTTAAGAAATGGCCTACCCAAAATCAAAGATGAATGTCCCTTTTGCCTAAATCTAGCATCATCCATATCAAGAACATAGAAGTCTGCAGGAAATATGAGATCTTTTACCTTCACCAAGACATCCTCCAAGACTCCTTCTGGAACTACACAGCGTCTGTCAGCAAGAGAAGCAATTAGATTTGTAGGCTTAAGATCCACACCTTGAAGTTGAGCAAAAACTGATTTTGGCATGACATTGATAGCCGCTCCTAGATATGCTAGAGCATCTGAAAACTCAATGTTACAAATGGTGCACGGTATGAGAGAGCTACCAGGATCCTTTCACTTCACTGGCATTGGCATTTGATAAAGAGAGGAGACAACCGCCCCTAAGTCAACTTTGCCATCATGCTTAAGCCTTTTCTTGGTGGTACACAACTCCTTTAAAAACTTCGCATACTTGGGCACTTGTGCAACTAGATCAACTAATGGAACATTGATCACCACCTTTTTGAAGATATCATAAACTTCTTTGAACATCTCAGCTTCTTTCTTTCTCCTTTCAGCCCTAATCACCCCTGTAGGAAAAGGTAAGATTTGCTCACTCACTTTCTTCCCTTCCCCATCTTTTTCTTGCTCTTCTTGCAATGCCACATGTGGTTTTGATAAAGTGGACTTATTATGCGATGTGGAAGCAGGGGGAGAATCTTTAATGATAGCTTCCTTGTCTGTTGAGGTATGGGTAGTGACAGGATCTGAAGAGGTGATTGAATTTCCGCTTCTAAGAGATATAGCATTAACTCCACCAACGTTAGGATTCTGCTGGGTGCCAACATTAGGGTTAACTACTACTTGAGATGGCAACTTCCCTGAGCCTTGACTTTGCATGTTACTAAGTGCATTAGATAACTGCCCGATCTGAGTTTGAAGATTCTGAATTTCTTGGCTATGTTGCAAATCCTTTTGTTCAAACTTATCCATCAGGAGTTTCATCATGCCTTCTAACTTTAAACTCTCATCTTGATTGGGCATAGTTTGCCTAACTTGTTGGAACATTTTACCACCAGAAGAGTTTATGACTTGATTGAACTGTGATTGTTGAGGCTGGCCACTCCCATATCTGAGATTTGGATGGTCACGCCATCCAAGGTTGTATGTATTTAAGTAAGGATCATATTTCTGGCCACCTTGAGTCACAGGCTTAGTGTGGTATATTGCATTACACGAGTCAACTCCATCATTTAGGTAAGGGCAAGAGTCAGTAGTGTGAGTAGCTAGAGAGCAAATAGAGCAAAGTGGCCCAATTAGAGCTGTAGAGTCAGCTTATGGGATGAAAGCAGAGGAAGATCCCACAGAAGGAGCCATATTTTGGGAGTTTTTCATCTGAAATACAACCATTTTCTCCATAGCAGATGTTAACTTATCAATTTTGCTCTCAAGGCGAGACTCAGAATAAGATGAATGCAATCCAACTTCATTTACTCTAGCTTGCTGCCTAGTACCAAACTGTTGGGTATTTTCAGCTTTCTTTTCAATCAATCTCCAAGCAGCTTCAACAGTCAAGTCAAGAAGAGCACCTCCAGCATCAGAATCTAGTAAATCTCTCTCAAGAGGCAAGAGCCCTTCATGAAAATATTGAATCAACAATGTATCTGAAATTTGGTGGTGAGGACAACTGGATAACAATGCTTTAAAGTGCTCATAATATATAAGGATTCCCCATACATTTGTCGACAACCACAAATATCCTTCCTGATGGAGGAAGTACGAGATGCTGGGAAATACTTTTCCAAAAACAACCTTTTCAGCTGGTCCCATGAAGTAATGAATCCAGGAGGTAAGCGAAGAAGCCAATTCTTTGCAGAACTTTCCAAAGAAAATGGGAAGGCACGCATCTTAATCTGATCCTCAGACACACCAGAAGGCTTCATAGCAGTACAGATCATATGAAAAGTCTTCAAGTGATTGTATAGATCCTCGCCTGCAAGACCATTAAATTTTGGAAGAAAGTGAATCAATCTAGACTTTAACTCAAAATCAGTGTCAATATCAGGATAATTAATGCACCAATTTTGAAAATGCAGATCAGGTGAAACCAATTCCTTGATAGTCCTAGCAGGATTAGCTATGCTACTGTCAGAATGAGAAGAGTCAGGAGAATTAGAGGAATCAGCAGTTAACTTAACAGAAGAATCACTTTCTATAAGATTGCTAGCTTGAGCCCTCCTTCTTTGATGAAAAGTCCTATCAATCTCAGGATCAAATTCAAACAATTCCTTGCTGGAGGATCTAGTCATGTACTAAGCAGTTATCACAAATCAAAGTAAAATGAAAAAAAAATTTGCACAAAAAATGCAGAGGAAATATGCAGAATCACCTAGAACTCAAACCTAAAGTCTAACCATTGCTCCTCGGCAACGGCGCCAAAATTGATGAAGCTTTTGTTGTTAAAGCACTCAATTAAATTAGGTCCCAATTAATTTGTAGTTCAAGATCGACCTAGGTCATTACTTCCGAGGAGCAATTTATGGGTTTCTTTAGGTAAAAATTCAGATGATAAAAAAAATGCAATAAATTGGACCTAAACTAAATTGCAAAATTCTAATTCTAAATGGAAAATGCAAATGTCCTAAAATCTATATGAAAATTAAATTAAACTAAATAAATGCAATGCAATTTTTGGGGGGTTTTTTTGAAGGAAAATAAAAATAATGAATAAAGAAAATTAATCAGGAAGCAGAGAGAATTAGCAAGTAAAAATTCAGAAATTTCTCTTCAGGTATAGTAGAGGGGACAACTTAGGATTTGCATGGATTTAACCTTCATAACCTTAATCAGTTAATTAGACCAAAGGGAAGTGATAAGAGAGTGGAATTAATAAACTTAATTACCTACTTGAAACAAAGGGAACCCTTAATTTCAAAAACCCTTAAACTATTAGAGAACTCATAACAGTATAAGGCTGGTTAATTAAGCTTATTAAAACCAATGAAAAATAACTCAATTAATTTTGGAAATTATGTTTGAAATTATCCAATTAAACAATTAGACAATTAACCAACTTAATCAAACAATTAAGAGGCAAAAGAACCCAAATTTTACAATTCAAACCACATTGATAATTAAACTCATAATGAAAACTCAATTATAAATTCAATTAACAATGCAAAGGTTCTAAACATAAATTCCAACAAGTGTCTCAACACAAATAAAATCCAAATATCAATCCAATCCAAGCATAAAGATGACAATCTAGAACTAAATTGTCTCAACAAAAATACAACTTAAAATTATTTAAAACTAAATAATCTCAAGTCCTTGAATTAAAAAGATAAATGGAACATCACTCCCTTGTGGTCTTCAAGTGCTAGCCCAAGGCTCTAGTCTTTTCCATGTTCCTCCCAAGTTGCCTCCCTAACAAGCTTAAGCCTCCATCAAATTGCCTTCTCCTCCAAAATTGTTTGATGCTACGGCCATAAATTGATGAAAGTTGATGATGATGTGGAGATGGAAATTGGATCAAGGAAGAGATGTGAATGATGATGATGAAAGTTGGGTGAGTCACAGAACGTGATGCCCCCCCTCTTTTGGTGACTATGGAATGAATGTAATGTATGGTATATGGCATGTCAGAATTCACGTTGAATCGTCCGCCTGGCCGAATGGAGAAGGATCGAAAAATATGCTCTCCCACGTGAATCCTTGCTCTCCAAATACGAGAAATAGCTTAATGAGGGAAAAGGAAATTTTTCTAGATCCAAAGCTCAAGCCCATTAGTAATTAATTGACCCACTTGATATTAGCCATTGGATTGTGCTTAGATTCCAAGAAACAATCTTGCACCATTGGATTTCCTATGTGCCCCTTTCTTGACCTACAAGAATTTGAGTGCATCCATTAATGTAGATTATATCCAAATATAATCAAAAATTAAATATTCAATCTGCACAAGAATTAGGCAAGAAAGTGCAAAACTTTCTAAAAATGATCTTTCTAAAAATATGAGACTTGTTTTCAAAGAAATAGGAAAAATTAATTCCAAGTCAAAATAGGAAATCACAAAATATCTCTATTTTAATCCTAAATCTCAATTTTTATACAAAATCCAAAAATCAACCAATTAATCCAATAATGCATAAAAAGTTCATTTAAGCTCAAAATTATCATTTAAATTCTGAATTAATGTGGGATAAAATATATAAAAACTGGGCTTTATTAGTAATCATAAGGGTTTCACCTTTATGTTGGAGTAAATAGCCAATAACTTGGTACTATTGATGCCTCAAATAAATTTCTAACTATGCTTTCAAAGCTCAAAATAATCTCGTTTCCTATTGTTTTACTCTATCGAGGACTCATTACTCCGTTAGCATATCAAAGCATAGGCTACTATTCCTCTTACCTGTTTCACTCTACTAATGCCATCTCTTTTTCAGGAAAATCTTTTGACTTTACTTATATCCTATTCAAGACTTTCAATTCAATCATTATTTTTCTAGGTGGAAGTTTCTCAAATCCTCTATTATTCCTTACTTCTTTTCTGTGTTTACTCCCCTGAAGTAGTCACCTTAACCTTTCAATCCTCATGGGACCCTATTCGGGCAATCCATCATTTTCAATTTCTACACTTTTCTTATAGTGCATCAACCAAATAGCCAAATATAAATCCAGTCACACAATACTCCATCATCAAACAGACACTATCTAATTCCCAAACCATAACAACAAACAATAACATTTGGTGCCATACAGCAATCAATATAGTGCAATTATGCAGAGCTATATTCGAGTTCATTTTTTGTCAATTGGAACCACGTTGGATGGCTTACAGTGCAAGAAAACAAATCCAAAATTTTTGCTTTCTCAGGTACTGTTCGTTTGGTAAATCTAGATCTTTCGGCCAACTTTAGAAATTCATAAGTAATTCTAAAAAATCAAAATGAGCCAATTCCAAGTCCTACTGAAAGCTTTCAAAGAGATCTACATGAGAAAAATACTTTCAGTGGCTAACTCACTGCGAAATAGTGCCAAAACTGTACAGAATTTACATTGTTCATATAGTTAAAACTGTTTTCTAGATTTAAAGCACTAGCTTTGAAAAATCACCATAATTTTCACACATCTCCAATTCTAGTAAATTATCTGTGGAATTAAAGGTCAAGATGTTTATTTTAAGCATACAAAATCTCATGGCTAAATTCATACAGAAACTACTTCAAAATGTTTATCAAAGTTTACAACTCCATAGGCAACAATTTCCAGCATCATTACATACATATATCAAGTTCATGCCATGGAATGTAAAACTATGAAGCTATTCTTCCATTATCCTCTTCCCTCTTTGAAGTGCCTCTGCCCCTACTTGAATCATGGTAAATTTGGAAGGAATGAGATTTCATAGAAATCCCAATAGCAAGATAAAATCAACTAAGCATTAACAAGCATCATTATCACACAACTTTACTAAAAGCCACTATTAGGGAACTAATACTAACTCATACCTTATAAAACTCTAACATGCAATAGCCAAGGCATAACATTGCAAGGAGCAACCACAAGTCATACGTAAACTTTCATATAGCTCAACCATCCAAAGGCAATAACATAAGTGTAACAACAATGCAACATTAACCACAAAGTTAATTAAATCTTGCTACCTCAAGTAGAGTAAGCCTTAACTCTCTTCTTGTTCTTGGCTCCTTCCTCCACAAATGTCAAAGCCTATCCAACAAGGGGCATAACCATTATATTCCATATCATAACAAAACTCAATGTTTAATTTGAGTAAAACCCTTAATCTCTTTCTCTTTAATTTTTGAGTTTTGTTTCCATCAATTTATAACTTATTCTCTTAGACTAATCCTACATAATTTTTTATGTAGAATCTAAATATGAGCTCAAAATTAGAAAATTCACCTTCCTTCCTCTTGAACCACTTAGGCCAAAACAGTTCCTCTTTTTCACCCAAATTTCCAACAACAACAATATCAACCATAATCACATAATACCACTTGATTCAAGTCATAAACAACCTCTTAAACTAATTCCCATCATCAAAAACATCCTCCACCAATCCTATATAATTTTGGCTAGCAAGAGGGGAAGGGAAAATCATGGATGTTCAACCATAAAACTCAAGATTTCTAAGCATCAAACCAACTAGGATTAATTACTAACCTTGGATCTAAGTTTGGTTGGTTGATTTCTTGCCTTGTTCTCCTCTTTAAGCTTCAAGTTCTCAATTCTCAAGAGTTTCCCCTATGAGAACCAAAATGTGAGGGAGGTGGGAGAGGAAGATGAGATTTTATAAAGGTCTTTGGACAATTTTGCCCTTAACCTTTTTCAAATTGCCAAAATTATGTGATTGGTTGATAATTGTTATATATGAGATCATAATTCCTAAGGGCTTACATCATGCACATCTAGAAACTTCTCTTTGCTTTTTTTATCTTCCAAGTGGCACCAAGAATAGCTTAGTCAAGAAGGAAGAAGATTTTTCACAATATATGCTATAACTTTCTACCAGCTTAAATAACTTTTGTACTGGCAGCACCATAATTGTCCTTGATATTTTTGACCACTTATCCTCCACTTTTACTATTTACTTTTGAGTCACCACCTTATACTTTTGAGTCATCACCCCTTATAATGGTTTTCAAAAGAATAGAAATCCTTAGTCAAAAATAGTGGCTAAAAGTATTACTTTTCTTTTCATAAATGCTTTCTAGAGTTCCAGGACTTAGAAAATTCCTCTATTAGTTTTAATATCTCTCTTTAATTCAAGGAAATTTCATGAATTTTTTGGAATTTAACTCCTCTCTAGATATTTCTTTTTGAATTTCCCAGATAAAAGCCCTAATTAGCTTAAATAAGCTTTAAATATTTTTAAAGCTAATCTGGGTGTAATTTGGGAATAAAATTGCCTCTACAATGTTCTAAAACTCTCAAAGTATTTTATCCATATTTTTCCCAATTTTTCTGAGGCCTTGGAGCACATGAAATAATTAAATTTGACTAATTTTTCTTAATTAGTCAAATACTACGAAAGTTACTAGAAAATTATCCAGCCATCACATAATACCTTCTTTTCCCATCTAACAATACACTTGTCTCCTCCATATTCCTTCATCATTATGGCATTAAAATAGGGAGGAAATTAATATAAAATTTATACAAAATACTACCCTTAGGCATTCCTCCACTTATCTTGCCATTCTGCACCGTATAGGGTACTTTTTGGGGTCCTGACCTGAGACCACTGGGACATATTATGGCAATATTTTCTCACCTCAAATAAATTCACATGGCATTATATAACATGCCCAAAGAGAGAGTGATGCTCTTTCCTTGTTCTTCCATTAAAATAATTAAAATAATTAATAATATTTATTTCGGAGTGATTTTGACTGAATTCTTTCTACCAGTCCATGACTCTAAGAATCTATCTCCGGGTACTAATACTATTTATTCATCACGGGGAATTCTTCTAATTTCTCTTAAGTCCAAAATCAACCTTTAGACCTTTGACTTTGACTTTTCTAGGATAGTGTATAAATAGACTTTAAATTTCATTAAAGCCAATCTCTTTGCTTTTTGGGGACGGAATTATTTTTAAAAATTGTAATAATTTGTTAAGTATTTTTTCCTGTTTTCTTCCAATTATATGAGGCCTTCCTATACTTTAATTAATTCATCTTTGAAAATATTCCAAATCAGTCAAAACTCTGAGAACTCCACAATTTCCTTCTAGGGGCATTTTCATCATTTTTAGCCTCATGCAGGCCTCTAAACCTTATTCCTATTTTTTTGGAATTTTTTTTTTGAAATGTTGAAGCCTTAACCTACCATTTTCTATTTTTTGGGATTTTCAGGCTTAATTTCCATTTTTGCCCTTACCAACCCAAAACTTTACAAAATTATGATTTTACCCCTGGTTTGGTTTAACCTCAAAATTCACCTCTTTGAGGCTTCCAACATAACTATCAGCCTACATTCATCTCTATTTCTCATTCCTGGACCCCGAGACTTCTTATAGGTCTCTAACTTCCTTTTTCCTCGGTCTCACAAAACTTTCTCTTTGCGATTTAGTCTCTAGGAATCCTGTTGTTCTTTCAAGGAATCTCTGGGACCTCTACTAAAAAGGGTCTGATAGCCTACCCATTTCAAACTAATTCCAGTGCTTCTAGGCCCAAAATTCGAGATGTGGCAAAACTAGAATTGAAATCATTATTAAAATTTTCCAAAACAAAAAATCCATCTAAAGTATAACTAAATCTAAAAAATTTGGTCCTATGTTTAATGTCAATAACATAATTATGAAAGTGAACACCAAAACAAAGCTTAATTAAAGACATGACAGACATAAGATTTTGCTGGATATCTAGAACGTAGAGCACATCCTTTAATACTAGGGTTCCTTCTCAGTGCAAAGTCAACTTGTCAGTGCCAATTGAAACATCCTTCTATTTTTCACCTTTAGTGTGTGTCATATCCCAAAAGTTGAACCCTTAAGGAAGTTGGACTAGTGATATTAGACTCTTAATGGTAAAACTGGAAATTTTACAAAAATTACTGTAAATTCCCCAAAAATGAGAAAAGGGCCAATTTAGAGGTTTTTTGAGGCATCTATGATGTTTTGGGAATGAAAATGGCCCAAAATAAATTGTGGTGAAATTTCCCAAAAATAATTATTTTTGGGGGAAATAGTGAAATTTGAGGAAATATAATTATTTTAATTGTGTAAGAGCCTCAATAATTCAAGAAAAAATATGGATAAATTCCTTAGGAATATATTTGAATTTATAAAATTATTTCCAAGCATAGGAAATGAAGGGAATAATTTATGGGGAATTTAATTCTGAAATTCTATTAGTAAAAGCCCAATTTCAGAGAAAAATGTGATATAAATAGTTAGAGGATGTGAAAAATCTCCAAAATTTCCAGATAATACTTCTAGAATAAATGAGGATTTATCATGAAAAGAAATGAATTTTTAGGAGCCCCGAGCTATTTTTCCTAATATAGGGCTATAAAGGGTAAGTTGGATGGAAGATTGTAATTGGATTTAAACCAAACCAACTCCATTACTTCCCAACTAAATTTGGGCATTTAGTTAGCCCATTTTGGTCAAAAAGGATGTGCTTCCTAAGGCCTAAAAGTCACATGTTGAATTGTTGGGACATTTTTTACCATTGGATTAAAGTTACTTGGTGGGCAAGTAATGATTATGTAGCCCTTATTTTTCTGCTAATTTGTTCAAAATTTTGAGAGTATTTTAGGCAGAAAAATAGCTAACCAAGGGCAAGTTTGGGTAGCTTATGGAGGTCTATATATACTGTAAGACCCTTAACCTCAAAACATTATAACCCGTCATAAACCCACTACTATGGTAGAAAAGGAAAGCTGTTAAAATGAGCTACCATAGTAGAAGGAAAATTTCATACTTTTAGAAATTGATTTTTAAACTCGGGTCAACCCGTAATCCATTGCATGCAACTGAAATCATTCATTTACATCTACTGGGCCTCTGAGCCTCCGGCCCGGGTAACAAAACACATCACATCAGCCCATCTAAAAGATTCCCAACAAAATAATCCAGAGTTTCATAAGACACTAACAATGGCCTTTGGCCAACCAAAATAAGGAGATACATTCTCTCTAGTTTACAACAAGGCCGTGTAATCAAATATTTCAAAAGCAATCCTAAATGTGGCAATATATACTAGCCATACATATATAAATGCTAAAGGCCTAAAGCTAACCAAGCTCAAGCCTCTGCGTCTCTTCCCGATGGCCCACGCCCGGAACCTTTACCTGAAAACATTGTAAACCACAGGGTGAGACAAAGTCCCAGTAACCAACCTTTCCAATACTAGGTACTACTAAATAGCTGCTCGTGAGGTGTCAAGTGGGGTAGTTCACAAATAATATATAATGATAGCCACAACAATTCATGCAAGTGCAATAATGCAATCCCATCAACCAAATGCCTCACTTTGGAGGATTTTCAGGAGCCGAAGCCGACCTATCCCTCACTATGGGGGACGTAAGGAGCCATAAAAGGCCTATCCCTCACTTTGGGGGACGTAGGGAGCTAAAAGGCCTATCCCTCACTATGGGGGACGTACTAAGCCAACCATCATGCATTAATAGAGGCCTTACCACGTGGTAGTAACTATCAAAAACTCTCACCAATTCCCAAATCATGCATCATGCTCAAATCATAATCAAATAGTAATTGAACATCTCATAAGTAACTTCATTCAGTGGCATATCCTTCACAATTTCAAGATTTCATTCATCATCAATCAAAACCCCACCAGACGGTTTTCCCTTTTTATATATAACATATAGTTTGAACACAATTACTACTTGGAGCAAAAAACACAAATCTACTCACAATACCACAGAAGCAAGTACTAAGGATTGGAAAGTGGTTACCTCTCGCCTGAGCAATGAACAACAAACCCACGGTGTGGCCCCGTGCACCACCAAGACTCACTACCGGTCTACACTAGCACACAAACACACAACCATCATATATTAGCTTTCAAACTAATAATGTGGCCAAAACAACACTTGGGGACACAAAATTCCTATCTCCCATCAAAACTCTACCCAACTCAAAGGGTATATCTATCAAGGCAACACTCTAAAGTCATACCAATCCATTAAAACCTTAATTCCTTTCTAAACATCAATTAAAATTTATAACCTCAAGGACCCACTATAGGAATTCTACACCCAAACATCTATTTTGAACAATTGAGGTTCTAACAACAATCTAAACCGATTAAACATCCAATTAAACCCTCCTTAACATAACCCAATTCACAAAACTCAAAATCAACCTCTACATTATCATCCTCAATCCCAAATCACCTATCTCCATAAACCCTAACTCCAAAAATTCAAGATTCTTTAAACCCAAGGAAACTACACCGATTAAATACTTAAACTAACCCAATGCAATCAATTAAACTCAAAACAATCGGTCAAAAACCTCAGCTCCATCACAACCTAGAAAATCCTAGGGTTCCACCAAAAATCTTCAGAAATTCCAAGAAAGAAAGTAGATTAGAGGTTAAAATCACTTACTTGAGGTAATGGATCCTTAGAAATGTCTTTCCCAAGCCAGAAATTCGAAACCCTAGCAGAGCTCCTCTCTCCTCCTTCAGATTTTCTAATTTTCGCACAACTAAACCCTCCAGCGACTATATAGATCGGCGAACTAATCCCAAGAGGGATTACTCGCCCGAAAACCCGAATTCACCGCGGCGAACTCCAATCTTCGCCGCAGCGAAAGCTTCCCGAGAGGAAACTCTCACTCGCCCAGAAAACTTCACCGCGGCATGCCCTTACCTTCGCCGCAGCGAAACCTTCCCGAAAGGGAAGTCTCGCTCACCTGAACAACTTTGCCACGGCGTCCCTAAGACTTTGCCGCAGCCAAGCCTACCTGGAACCCCCGGTGTTCTTTTCGCCGCGGCGAACATACCCTGAGAGGGGTACGTTCACCTATTCCTCCAACATACCTCAAATCCAACCCAAACACCAAGATCAAGATTAAATTGCTAATCTATCCTCAAAATCAACCGAAAGAGGCTATTAAAACCCGATAAGACTTAGGATGTTACATATACCCCCTCCATCACTTCACTTTTCAACCAAAATAGGGAGACCTTGGGGAAGTACTATCAAAATTTCTACTCACCTTTAATCACCTCCAAACCACTTCAAGCAAAAGCCAAGCTATCAAGTTTCCACCAAGGATTAATCAAGGTATGTGTAAGCTTGATTTTTATGCAATTGGAATGGTAAAATCATGTCTAATCCTAAGGGGAAACTATGTTGAAATTTTCGGCCAACATAAGGAAATGCTAGGGAAGAATAGGAACTTGGATTATAAGCTTGGGTTGGTATGTTTAGATGTTTTTGGATTGATTTATGGAAGAAAATCAAGCTAGGGATTATGATACTGAATTTGGCCAAGTCATATTCTTAGGGTTAAGAATTGTTTCAATGTGTTTTGATGATTCTAATGAGTTTAAAATGTGTTTTTGTGTAGGGAAACACCAAGGAAAAGTGTTTACAATCATTAGAATCAAAATGAGAATTTTGAAACACTAAACCCTATAATTCAGCCATAATGGGTTCTTAAACAAAGGATTAGATTTTGATGATTTTGATGCTTCCAATGAGTTCATATGATGATTTTGTGTAGGGTTATGTTGAGAGAATGAGGTTGGAAGCATTAGAATCAAAAATGAAATTTTGAACCCTAACCTATATACTATTCGGCCAACTCATGTTCATGGGGAAGAAATATGATTTTGTGAAATCTAATTGGATATTTGGATTCTACATGAAAAATCAAGTAGGAATAACCTAAGAGATTGATTAAAACAAAAGGGAAATAATTAGGTCAAAAATCCAAGGAAAAGAGGTTTAATGTTCAAGTATTATGTAATGTGTTTAAATGGTTGGTAAGTGATTGGCATTAATGCTGGTTTGCTAGATATTTTGTCAAGTCATCAAGGACACACCCTAAACCTCAAAAACAACAAGTCACTAAGTACATAAGGGGTAGCATTGAATTATGATTAAAGTGCTTTCTTGGTTACATTTATGTGTATATGTGTATGTGCTATGAATACGATGATGTGACTAAGGTGTGCTGCTGAATTATGATTGTAATATTTATATTAAGCATGCCTTGACATTATGTTATGTGAATATGTATGAACTGACTTATTTTTCATGGCATTTCATTATGCATGAACAGTAAAATTATGTGCACAAAGGCATATCACATTATTTTTGCATGATTGCATGATAATTATGATTCTTTGCTACTGGGATTTCTTTGAAATCTCATTCTCCTATGTTTAAACTAACCTTAGGAGGAGGATCAAGCAAGGGCAAGAACCAGGAAGTGGTGAATGAAGGCATGTAAATGCTTAGTGACAGTATTAAAGGATATTATGTTATGTTATGTAATATTTTGAATGTTTTGTGTTTGTTGGATAATAGCTCTTTTATGAAGATCAACATGTACGAATATGTCTAAGCATATTAGAATGTATGTACAAGCATTTCATAAGTCCTAAAAGGTTAAGGATGGAAGAAAAATAAAGAAAAGATAAAGTTAGACCTGATTAGGGGATAAAATGTCCCTAAAAATGGTCAACATTGGGACACATAAAATAATAAGCATTTCTTTGATTCTAAACCTAAAAATTGGCAAACTTATAGATCATATTGTTAGCTTTAAATCAGGTGGTAGAACATTGAAATCGGAGTTTTGTACAAGGAGTTATGCCCTTCCAAAATTAGGCTAAAATACTGGAAATTCAAACATTTTCCATATGAACAATGTAACTTGTTGAATTTTCTAGTGCTGTTTCAAATGGAATTAAGATCAATGGATATTTTTTCTTTAAGGAATTCATAGCAAGCTTCAAGTGAAAACTAGAACCACTCAATTTTGATTTTTCTACATTTAGTTATGAATTTTCAAATCTGACCCTAAATTCTGTGAATAGTGTACAGACTGTATCAAAATGAGAAATTTTGATCTTGAGTTTTCTCACTCTAAAGCTTTGAGAAATGCCTTGTAATGGTTCCAAATGGTCCTAAATGACATATAATAAGGTTTAAAAGGAAGGTGTGACATTTTTGGTATCAGAGCAAAGGTTCTAGCTCTATCTAAGTTGTATTTTATTAATTGAATTATGCTGGGATATATGGCTGGCTGTTGAATAATTGTTGTGAATTGTGACTCTTGATTGAATGGTATTGGGTGAGTTTATACTCTGTGGTGGATTGTGTATGTTATAAGTTAAGTATAGGAAAGGATATGGCCTGTTGTGAAAACAGTGGTTCCAGGGAAATAGTGAGCCAGAGGATGTTAGGGAGCTGTACCCGGAGTGATACCACCTACATATCTCTGACCCTAATGATCTTACTCTACCACCAAGGTACTATTAGTTCCTTAGGGAAGTAGAGAATATATGCTCAGAGTAAGGTTCCAATGATATCATGGAGCTGGTAGATGATGCACAAAGTGTAATGAGACCTATGCCCAACTTAGGGGAAGTGGGCCCTAGTATAAATCCAGGCAGTACCTATAAGCATGGTTAGGTCCAGTGAAATCAATGTCAAGGAATTCAAAGGATATGATGATATATAAAAAGAGTTGATGGATTTGAATAAAGATGTTGACCGGACACAGGATCAGTACTACTATACCTATTTGAACGAGGTTATTATATAAGTAAGTGATAAAAGAGGAACTGAATACAAATGAGGCCCTATGGAAGCAAGCATTATTAGATACACTCTCGAAGACTCGAGTGTAACAGGAGGAAGTACAAAGGATCCACAGCTGCTCCATAACTCATACCTTTTATCAGTTGTTGGAAGACTTAGAAGTTTTTATTGCTATCACTTTTCCTTTTTCTACTTCCATGGTGTGACCTTAGATTATTGTATAATATGTTTTATGGTTGTGATGGGTTGTATTAGGGTAAGGATAAATATGTTGCTAATGGTACCATAAGTACATCTATGAATAGAAAAGCAATATAAAGTATCATTTATATAAATAACGATTTTGTTCCTCTTGTAGTTAAGGAGAAACAATACAATGGTAAGGACAAGACAAAGAACAAAAGCAAGGGAACCACAAAGAAAAACTCCCATTGATTCAATTCAAGTAATTATGGATCAGTTAGAGGAGCAGTAGAAAATGATTCAAGAGACACAAGCGACACAAGCTTACGAAGAACAGGAGCATGATGCTGCTATAGCAGCCACAGTAACTGAAACAGTAGCACAGCTGCAGCAAACAGGGCCAAGGATAGCCGAGGCACCACAGACAACCCAATGTCAAAAGCTGGTAGCTAAGTAGGTACAATCGGCTGGGGATCTTGATTCACTAAGACAATAGATCATCTACTTTGGTAAGTAGAATCCCCCAACTTTTAAAGCGACACAAGATGTCTAAGTAGCCGAGGATTAGATTATCCGGCTGGAGAAAATCTTTAATATATTGGAGTGCTCCTTCGAGAGAAAGGCCTAGATGGCCATATACAAACTGGAAGGAGAGGCGGATTGTTGGTAGAGGAATACTGAAATCATCTTCCAGGTAAATGCAACCCCTATTAACTGGGAAATGTTCAAGGAACACTTCTACTTGAAGTATTTACCACAATCCGTGAGGGATGCAAAAGAAACGAAATTCCTAATGATTAAGTAGGGTCTGCAAGAATCATTTGATGAGTACCTAGATAGGTACATGAGACTGTCTCGCTACTCTAGCTATCTCTAATACCGTAATAATGAGCAGTGGAAGACGAAGAAGATAGTGAGGGGACTAGGGCAAGAGTTGAGGGAAAAAGTAGCTCCATAGCAGCTTGATAACTTCAACAAGGCAGTAGAAGTCTGCCCTATTACTAAGAGTAGCCTCAATCACCAGGAATTGGTCAAGGCAACTCCTAAGCAGGAAAGACCAGTAATAAGGGGTAGACCGGAAGGGACTTCTTATAACAGCAACAAAAAGAGACAAAAGCCTATGTTCTCTAAGAAGTCCAAGCGAGAGGAGGAATGAGGTGAGAAGGAAATAGTAATGCCTGTCAGGGCTGAGAATGTGAGGTCTGTGGAAAGAACCACAGAGACAGACCATGTCTGATGGGTCAAAATGTATGCTTCAGGTGTGGCAAGTTGGGACATTATGTACAGGAGTTCTTGATAGCTATTGACAGCTTGAGACTATAGGCTCAAGGAAGGGTGTTTACCCTTACAAGGGAAAGGGCAAGTAAGTCGCCTAAGATTATCCAAGGTACAATCTAAGTTAACGACTACTTTGTGCATGTTTTAATCGACTAGGGTACTAGCCACTTCTTTGTTTCGTATGAATGCACGACGTGCATAGGTCTCACTATTAATACATTGTTATGTGATTTATATGTTTCCACTCCCACTGGCATTAGAGTTTTCACGCCTGATGTTGGCCTGAACTGTATTGTCTGGTATGCATACTGTTGTACTACATTGACCTGATATGCATGCCTTTCTATGATCTTAATGTGGTACTTGGTCTAAACTTGTTATCCTTGCAAAACAAACTCCTCAACTCTAAGAATAAGAAATTAATCCTCCCTCCTCGAGAGCTAGCCCCTTGCACCAAAGTGAAGCTGAGTTTGGTCACGAAAGCTCAAGTAGGTGAACATAGCTGTCAAGAAATATATGGTACTCCTCTCTATGAAAGTAGAGATGGAAAAAGGAAGTAGAATGGCAATTGAATGATGCCAAGATAGGGAGTTATAGACTCTTATTGTATGAGCCCAATGCAATAATTGAGGGTGTAGTAGGCCCGACGAAGGTAGGAGCCTATACCCTAGTAGGGAAGTAAAATGATGATTTAACCCCAAGTAATCAATTTAACCTTGAAAGAGGCAAGGTAACAGGACAGAATGTTGAGGTTTATTAAATCCCTAAGTAGTGGTAGAGGAATTCCTAAGGGATAGAAAACCAAAATGGATAGAGAAACTAGATGTTATTGAATGAAGGACTAACGATGAGTTAGATGCCTGACTTAAACACAACACAGCTTGGTGATTAAATGTTAGTTGTGTGATATGATCAGGATATGGTAATCCGTCTCTAACCATAAGGATATGGCTCTCTACTACTAGGATTTCTTTGAAATTTCATTCCCCTATGTTTAAACTAACCTTAGGAGGAGGATCAAATAAGGGCAAGAACCAGGATGTGGTGAATGAAGGCATGTAAATGCTCAGTGATAGTATTAAAGGATATTATGTTATGTTATGTAATATTTTGAATGTTTTGTGTTTGTTGGATAATAGCTCTTTTATGAAGATCAACATGTACAAATATGTCTAAGCATATTAGAATGTATGTACAAGCATTTCATAAGTCCCAAAAGGTTAAGGATGGAAGAAAAATAAAGAAAAGATAAAGTTAGACCTGATTAGGGGATAAAATGTCCCTAAAAATGGTCAAAATTAGGACACATAAAATAATAAGCATTTCTTTGATTCTGAGCCTGAAACTTGGCATACTTATAGATCATATTTTTAGCTTTAAATCAAGTTGTACAACATTGAAATCGGATTTTTGTGCAAGGAGTTATGCCCTTCCAAAATTAGGCTAAAATACTGAAAATTAAAAAATTTTCCATATGAATAGTGCAACTTGTTGAATTTTCTGGTGCTGTTTCTGATGGAATTAAGGTCAGTGGATATTTTTTCTTTAAGGAATTCATAGCAAGCTTTAAGTGAAAACTAGAACCACTAGATTTTTATTTTTTTTACATTTAGTTATGAATTTTCAAATTTGACCCTAAATTTTATGAATAGTGTATAGACTATAGCAAAATGAGAAATTTTGATCTTGAATTTTCTCACTCTGAAGCTTTGAGGAATGCCTTGTAATGGTTCCAAATGGTCCTAAATGACACATATAATGAGGTTTAAATGAAAGGTGTGACAGAACCTATAATCTGAAATTTCTGCATGAACAGTACCTGAAGACGTTAATGAAAACTTCTAAAATTTTTGGGCTTACGTAATGATACTGTATATTCATTTCGCTTCTGAATGTGTACTATGAGAAGTAAAAGTAAGGACGTTTCATTTTCTCATCTTCTCACGATTAATTTGTTTGAACTATCCTCTTGTTTAGGCATTTGGATTTGAAAATCTGAAAGTTGCTCCCACTCAATTAAAACAATTAAAAGACAAAATATTATTGATCAAATAATTACAGTGAGGTTTACATTTTTAAAAGGTCTATTCAAAACATAACAACTCTCAACAACAACAAAAAAAACATTTAACAAGCACAATCATGATTTAGAGCTGGAAAGTAAGATTAACAAAAGTCTCTCTATATTCCACAGGAATGTTTTCTAGATGCATGCCAATGACAACCGATTTAAAAACTTGTGGTAAAATTACTGCCTTGTACGATCAGCGCCTTATGATATTAGATTATCATATCCACAAATAACATAGTATCACTATGGTTTGTGATACTTGGGGTATATCAGCATAGGGCATCATGCAGATTTTTCATATATTCGTAGTCATAAGCGTCCCTTTTTGGCTACTTTCTTGATCAACTCTTTGTCAGTTTCTCTGTCCACCTCTTCGTTGATAGCCTTGATGGACAAGGGTTCCTTCTCATCACCTTCTATATCCTTAGGAATATTGCAGCCTTGAGTGGATAAAGGCTTCTCCTTTTTGTCGGTACTCCATGGTTCTTTACTTTTAATGTTGTCAATCTTGTTCTCAAACAGCAAAGAATAAGAGAGGAAAGTTTAGGAGTCATGACTTGCCATGCCCTAATAGAACCTCCCATGCCCCCTCATGCGTCCCTATAAGTTCTAGGATTCAAAATTCTTGAAAAATAGAAAACCACGATAAAGCCCACTCTTAGAGAGAGGCACTTGACGTCCATGCACCATCTTCCAGGCTCATTCTGCCTCTGTGCAGCATCCTATTAGACTTCACATGCCATCACGAGTACAGTGGTGTTTTTGTTTTGACCGGCCAATGTGCTACCTAAGCGTGTAAACCCTTCTCCCTTTCTTCTTAAATTTTTTTATGTGATGGATGGTTAAACTAGGCTAGCCCAACTTGATTGGCTAGGTACAGGATGCTAGTTTCACTAAGTGAAATGTAGCACCCCAAGGGTAGGTTAAAAAGGTGTAGTTTTGGCCCCTCAAAGTCTTCTTCTACTTGGAGGTCTGCAAGTCATGACTCTCATCTGTTTCTTTCTCATCTAATGTTAGTTTGATGTGTTCTTGGTGTCATTAGAATTGTCTTTTTCACGAGCTACACGTTTAAACATTTTGTTCACACAAAGAGACTCAGTTTTGAAGACCTAAGATCTCACCTCCATGGATAACACACCATTGACTCAAATATGTAAGGGGCAATATTTGCTTACTTTGAAAAACATTATAAAAGGTTAACTCTTTTAGGTTTGAAAAAAAGCTTTATCCTCTTCTTTTGGGGGAAAAAAGCTCATTAAAGCTTTAACCTTGTATATGAAAACATTTGCATTTTGAAACAATACAAAGTCAAAGAAATAAAACTTTAGAAAGCATTATGCAAGCTTCAAAAACTTCTCCTTTTAAATTACTAACGAAGCCAAATGGGGGGGAAAATACAAGAACAAGCATAAGCACAAACACATGTTTGAGAAGAGGAAGGAAACTAGAGACAAAGCCCTCAGTCAAACTAACAAAGTGTTCAATTTTGGGGGGCGGAGAAGCATATGTGTAAAAAGAAAACCTTTTACTTTTAGAGGCAGTATGCATGGTGAAGAAAAAAATGCATATATATATATCACACATATAAATATGCATAGACAGTAGGAAAAAATAGATCATTGCAAAAGAATTACAGTCACAGGTACAAGCAGGCTCTAATGCCAATAAAGGAAATAATAAAAATAATTAGAGAGAGGAAAGAGAAGCATACTATGTGTAACACCTTATGTTTATACCAAATAACTTATCTTGCGGAAGCATTTGGAATCACTTTTGAAGGCTACAAATGATGAAAAATCAAGTTTGAAAATTTTCATTTACGGGTTACTATTCATTGTCACCTTAAAATGTGACAAACTTCGAAAATTCATAACTAATTGTAGAAAAATTAAAATTGAGTGATTCCAAGTTCTCCGGAAAATTCTTTGGATAAAATTTTGAGGAAAAATATTTTCTAGACTGATTTCCTTGGAGTTTGAGCCCAATTTTCTTTGAAAAAGTTACTGTTCATTTGGTCATTTACGGATTTTACTTGATTTTTGCCTAACTTTGGAAAGGCAAAACTTTCTGCTCGGTTATCGGAATCAGGCGAACTACCCCTCATTTTAAAGAGAAAAATAAGATCTCTTTGCTCACCAAATTTCAAAACCTAACTCACTCATTTACTCAAATGGTCATTGGTCAAATTTTAATCCCTTTTAGTTGACTTTTTACCCCCTTTGGAAGGGTAACTTAATTGACCACTTAACATCATAGCATACTCTCCTTAGCTATATTAGCTATTTCTAATTATGCTTGGACTATTCTACTCATGCTTGTATACCTCTAACCTTAATCATACTACTGGAAACAAAAAGCATGCTTCATATTACATTCCTCCAAAATAGAAAGGTTCAAAGCCATATAAAGTTACTATGGCTTACTACCTCTTCAAGTAAGAGCCAACTCCTTTCCTTTGCCCTTGGATGTTGAAGGCCCTAGGGTTTGTTTAAATATTGAGGTAAGATTCTTGGAGAATCTTAGTAGCAGTTGCATACATTATCAAGGTCACACAATACATTGTAAATCAAGCTACATGCATGCATACTTTAACTTTATGTTCATGCTATGGCAAGGACATATCATCATAAACATTCATGGTACTCAACATAGCATAAGCCAAGGCATAATTTGCATAGAGGCAACATCATATAACATAACATTCTCATCCACCTCATAGCATAACAGGTTAGCAAAACACATAGCCATAATCATACAAGGTAAGGTGACACTCTAATATAATGAATTGCAAAACTACTTGATTGCTTTCCTTCCTCTTGAATTCTTTCCTCTTGATTAGATCCTTGTCCCTTTGTTGTGTATAGCCTATTAGGCAACCAATGACACAACATTAAGTATTATTATAACTTCAGAACTCAACATAACCCCTTAAACCCCTTTTTCTTGATTTTTAGGGTTTATTTTTCTAGCTTTGATTCTTGAACTTTCTTGGGCTTTGCCTATATAATTTTTCATGTAGAATCCATTTATCATATTAGTTTTATGAAAATCCAATCCCTTCCCATTGACTTAGCTTGGCCGAACCATATATATATTTGTAGGGAAAAGGATTTTCAACCAAACTAACATGTAACCACTTAATCTTTAACCTTTAACCATGCTTAATCTTTATCTAAACCATTCCTTATCATTTTGATAAAATTTGGGCAGCACTTCCCCTTAGAAAAATGACTTTCTATCATCATTAAAATAGCCTAAAACTAACATACGATCATTATAACTTGAAATGGAAGAGTTTTAGAAGCTTACCTTGCTTCCAAATGACTTTCTCTCACTAGAATTCTTCTCTTTCTCTCGCTACATGAAAATTTGCAAGAGGTTTCCTACTTGAAAGGTCTTGCATGAAATGAACATGTGAGGGGGTATTTATAGGCTTCATATTTCACTAATTCCACGTAAGCCCTTCTTGCATAAGACTTAATCTTAGCCCTCCAATTTTTACCTCTTTCCACATGTACAAATCTTAGGCTATGTAGCTTAGTATGTTGACACTTGGATGATGAGTCATTAGGGCTTATGTCATCTCTTCTTATCCATTAAGATTAATTAGGCTCTAATCAAGGTTTACTCTCTTAATCCCTTGATTAACTTGGCTAATCACCCTTCTAGAAACTTTTGACTTTTTAAAAGTAGATGGTTGAATCCTAGCCATCCAATGAACCATGTTTGCCACATGTCACAATCCTACGGAAGATGACTTAACCCTAATCATCTTACTTAAACCTAATTAGGTTTTAACCTATCTTGATTTATTATTTTCTTTTTCTTTTTCTTTTTATTTTCTTTTTTCTTTTCTTGGCCAATTTAGGCGTGACATATGTCCTTGTCCATCTGTAGGAAATTTTATCACCCATGTTGTCCAGACAGTCCACTGAGTCTTAATATAGTACTGGTTTATTTTATCTAATAGCCGAAAAATTCTAGTATCTCAAAATTCTTATATTAGCTCACCATTAATTATGTCTCAGTAAAGGGGTATTTCCTGATTAATTTCATAATTTTTCTCCCTCTATAACTCCTTAAATTGTCATTTCTCTAAAAACAGAAAATCTACCAATATTAATTTAGCTTTAAATTCAATTAAAGCTAACCTCCTCATCATTTAGGGTTGGAAATAATTTTATAAATTTCCATAATTCCTAAATGAATTTCCTTTAATTTTTCATAATTTTTTGAGATGTCTAAGTATTTTTAAGAATTAATATTGGATAATTTTTTCTTAATTTAGCCAATATTAATAATTAAAATAATTTTTAATAAATTATTTTCAACCTGTATTTACTTTCTAGACCTCAAATACCATTCTACGGCATTAATTCTATTTTCCATGATTTACTAGAAATTTTTAGGATTTCCAAACACTAATTACAATAATGCCCTTTGTAGACCAATCATTTTAAAAATGACAATTTGGTCCTTTTTCAGTTCTCACTTCAATTGTTGTGCTGTTTATCTATCTTTTATCTCACCTAGCCTTGGTCAGCCCTAAATCTTTCATTAATCATACTAAAGATATCAGGGTATGACATATTTCCCTATTTCTAGGTTAGAAATTTTGGGATGTTACACTATGTCATAATACGGGTTGCTCATGCAGCACTTCGACTACTAGAGCATTGGTAAGAATGGTACAGTAGATGCACTAAAGAGAGGAGAAGAGATAATAAAAAAGCTCAACGGTTAGGGTGAAGAGAAATGACATGAGGCACCTCCTATTTATAGTGTAACATCTTAACTTTAAACAATATACGGAGCCAAAAACAAGTCAATTAGAACCACTTTGCATGGCATTAAGTTTGGGAAACCACATTTTGAAAAATCACTTTGTTGAGTTACTATTTATTTGGTAACCCTAAAAATACTGCTAACTTTGAAAATTCATAATTAGTTCTAAAAATATTGAAATCATGCTTCTAAGTTTTATTTGAAACTATTTCATTTCTCTATAGAGGAAAAATACTTATTGGTTAATTACTCCATCCATTCGGGCTCCATTTCATTCCCAAAAATTACTATTCATTTGGTCAATTTTTATTTTCCAACTTTTTGCCTTAATTTCAAAAATCTATATCTTTTCATACAAAACTCCAATTTAGGTGACCTACCACTTCATTTGAAGCTTAAATGTCAACTCTACATCTACCAAGTTTCATAGCTAGATTCCATCATTTGGTCAAAAAATACATGCCTCAAAGTTAGGGTTTTGTAAGCAATTTTATCTCATTTAGTTGTCCTAAGTTGTGAAATTTGATTCTTAACTCCCATTTTTACTAAAAACTATTCATATCATCATGGATAATATATTACAATACCTCCCCAGAAATCGGAGCAACCATCTATGCAATCATTTGACATAATATACACACATTAAATAATCTATTTAACTTATTATACAAAACACATTGAATTGCATAACAAGTTATGCAAATTCCTTCTCAAGCTTCCATATTCTTTCTTTTCTCCCTTGATAAGCCATCTCCTAGTAGTGTCAATTGTATACAAAAAGGGGTGAGATTTCAAATAAAACTCAGTAGTAAAGAACAACAATTATAATATTAACATTGCAAGGTTTATTCATGCCATATATAATCAATTTTTCTCACACATATTAACATTTTCATGCGATGGAAAGGGAGCATATAATCATCTCATTAACAACTCAACTGTACATATTGCCAAGACATAAATATAAGGAGTTATAATGCATTCCATGATACATAACTTAATCACATCATGGCATAACATACATAGCAAAAACAACCAATGCAATTTAATACTAAAATTGTAAGTTTTTGCTACCTCTTATCAAGCTTGGCCCTTCAATTTCCTTTGCTTTTTCTTGAGCCTTCTTTTACTCAAAACCAATGCCCATCAATCATACAACAATGGTATTCTACATTACTCAATCATTATCATACACTTAACTTAAAATCCCAACCCTTAATTCTTGATTTTAGAGTTTTTGCATCATCTTTCTAATATAATTCTCTTAGGCTTTTCATACATGATTTTTTTATGTAGAATCCATATTTAAATTTATTTTTGTCAAAATCCAATTCCTTCCCATCAAACTTCACTTGGGTGAAACATAGGTTAGAATTCCAAAAATTTCATTTTCAATTTTAATGCTTCCAAACACATTTTCTCCATATAGCCCTGCACAATTTCACCTTTTAAACTTGTTAGAAGCATCAAATTCTCAATAATCAAACTATAACCCCATAATCCTAGCTTGGCCGAGTGATATACAATAATGTCACAAGTTGGAATTCTTCCATAAACAAAGTTAAAACACCAATTTCAAACCATTTTCTATCTAGATCCATGTACCATTCTTGAATCATTCATATCTCATTAGGTAACATTTTGGGCAGCAAGTTTTTCCAAGGATTTTAGCCATTTTTCATCATCAAAATCAATTCCAAATCATGCACTAATCAAGGTAATTAAACCCTTAATGAATACTTTATTTACTTTAGATGATTGCTTGATGATAACTTAATCCTCTTATTCTCATTTTCCTCTTCCTTTTCAAAGTTCCAAGAATAAAATCTCCTCTCCCAAGCTTTCTAATTTTTTTGAATTAAATGAATCGAGGGAGTATTTATAGACAAATTTTTTACTTGGATTTTCATTTTTGCCCTTAGAGAAACCCTAGAATTCTATGGTTACTTGGCCTATGATCTAACCATTTATCACAAGACCATGCCATATGTCCCTCCAAGTTGCCAAGTGTCCTTCCACCTATTAACCATGTGATTTATAAAACAATATTTTATTAAATGTTGGATTTTTTGGGCTTGGATCTGCCCTTGATGGGTCGGACTATTTGACTGGATATTAAGAGAATATACCGATCAAATATCCAAGCAAGATTATGATACGTTTGACTTGGTCAAACATCCTGAATCAAATCCAATCGGTTACAATATAAATTTAATTGATTTATATTTTATATAAATTTAATTAATTTATATTGTATAGATTAAATATATATTAAGTATATATATTTAGAATTAATTGTGATTGATTCTGGATTTGAATTCAAATATCATGATATTATGAGATAAGGATATATTTATATATCCTAAATCAGATTTAACCTAATAGGTTCAGTAGATATTTTGGCTTCCCAAAATACCCCTGACAAAAGCTATAAATAGAGGCTTCTACCCATCAGTCCAACTCACTCCAGTAGTTGAGCTCCCCTACTATCTCTCTCTCTCTCTTATTCTTTCTTGCAAAGAGGTACTCTGCTGTGCATTCAAAGCTTAGACTTTTATAGACTTGCTTATAGCGTGAGCTCAGTAGATCTGACCGATCCGACCCGATACGTCCCCCGATCCGTTATCTATTTTTTTTCTATCATTGGTATCAGAGCTATACTGATCTTGAGGCTTTATATATGTGTGTGTGTGTATTGTACGGACTACCTTTTTTTTTGAATTCTTCCGCTACGCTGACCGTGCATTTTTTTTTTTTGCATTAATCAAATGCTTGAGTATTGAATTCCCAAACTCACTCTGATTTTATAAATGAAGCTCGAAAATACTATCTGTAGTGCTGTGAGGTTCAAAAACGCGATCAGAATCCATTTTCCATAAGCTTTAACGTCGGCTATACGAACCAATTTTTAGGTCTTTAAAAACTAGGTTTTTTAAAGAAAATGAACCCATGGAGTTGTAAAGCACAAAAATATGAGTTCATAGACACCTAAAACCCGTAAAACAGAGCTCGGAGGTAGAAGTTATGGAGGTTGGAAGTTGGCGGGTCACGACACCTAAACCCTGAACTTGGCTGGAGGTCAGGGATGACCTCCACAGCACAAAGCGATGTTGTTTTGGGTTGCCGTGAAACGCAGCGTTTCGGGTCAACTCGACCTGGATCCTTCATGGAGTCGGGTTAGTGCACTGACCCGACCCAAAAAAAATTTTTTAAAATTTTTTTAAATAAATATTCTCTTAAAAAAATATTTTTCTAAAAACACACCATGTGGGCATGTAGGGTCCACCCAGGGCCTCTTAAGTCACAAAAAGCACATAGTTAGACCCCTTAATATGTGAGGAATCAAAAGAAGTGGGTTTGGTGATAGAATAACACCGTTAAGACGGCACGTGAACGACACACGCTGAGCCCGAGAGTGAGCGATCCTCTCCCCCTAAAAAAATTTTTTTAGAAGCCTTCTTGGGGCATGTAAGGGCGCATGGAGGCTTATTTTTGGACCTTGTTTGGCCTAAAATATTCCTAAAATCATGGGCTATAAATTGATATATTATGTGCTTATTTTTCATGACTTTTTGGGTATGAAAAATAGTAAATAAATGTTTTATTTTTATTTTTCCCCTCTTAACTTAAACTTTATTTTTCTTTAGGTTTAGGAAATGGCAATCTCAAATTCTAACCACTCTTTTGAAATATATCCAAGTTATTCTCCTCTTTCTGATGCTCCAAAGTCTTCAAATAATTATGCTAACGAAAGTACAAATAAAAAAAAACGCCTCAATCACGAGTGAGTTCTAATGTACCTGAGGGGAGCAGTGGTAAAAGGAAATGTGTTTCTGACCAACAAGAGGAAGAAGTTTGCAGACCTAAGGACATAAATTTAATTAAACAAATAGCAAAAAAGCATGTTGGTCAATACAAGCATCAAATATGTCTATTTTCAAAACTGAGCTATTATGCTAAACAAATTATCAATGAGCAAGACACACTCTTTTTCTCAACCATTGTAATCCAATATAGAGAGGAATTGGCAAGGAGGGAACACATATTTAGTGAAGGATTTTTTAAACAAAGTCTTTGTAGATGCTGGAAAGACATTAAAGAGAGATTGAGAGAACCCATGATAAAATACATCATGAACGAATGAGTTTTTGTTCGTGTTTATTTTTCCTTTTTCATTTTATGTTTACTCTTTGAGACTTTATTTTTGGATTATCCAAATCTTTGTAAGCATTTATGCTTTGTTAATAAAAAATTTTTATTATTATAAATGCTTTATTTGAGTGGGAGTTTCATGAGGAAAACTCAAATTGGAGATATGTTAAGGAAAGTTAGAGATAAGAAAGGTAAGAGGCTAACCGGGAGTAATGGGATGGGAGCTAACCTAGTTGTCTCCTGATAATGAAAATGGCAAGACTCTCACCCAGACGATCTATGACCTACTTGAATAATGTGTATGTTGCATACCATACTAAAATGCATTGTTGTAGCGAAAGGTAACAACTTTGATGTATATTAATTCTTCTGTACATTGCTGAATCAATCGAACAAGTATATATACAAGGAGAGGGTGATCAGCCGATTATGATGGCTTGATTCTGTGCGATCATGTCACGTTCAAATCAGAAAATAAAATCAAATAAAATCTCCCTAAAAACTCTCAATCATATCTCATAATTTGATTTACAATTAATTTCCCCAAAATCTTATCTTATCTTATATTCTACACTCCCCCTCAAGTTAGAGCATAGATGTTAATCATACCCAACTTGCCTATGAGATACTTGAACTTATCACTAGTAAGACCCTTTGTGAGGGTGTCAACTGTCTGCTCTCTTAATGGTATGAACCTGAGATCAATTATACCATCATCAATCTTTTCCCTTATAAAAGGCCTGTCTATTTCTACATGCTTCATTTGATTATGTTAGACTGGATTATGAGAGATGTTGATTGCTACCATATTATCTAAGTAGAGTCTAATAGGAAGCTTTATCATCATTTTTAGCTCCTCTAATACTCACTTTACCCATATGCCTTCACAAATTCCAAGAGCGATAGCTCTAAATTCGGCTTCGGCACTGCTTCTTGCTACCACATTCTGCTTCTTACTATGTCAAGTGACCAAGTTACCCCAAACAAAGGTAAAGTATCCAGATGTGGACTTCTTATCATCTTAATCACCTGCCCAGTCAGCATCAGTAAAAATCTTAACATTTCTTCGGTCAGATTTCTTGAATAGGAGCCCTTGTCCTGGTGAACCTTTCAGGTACCTCAAAATCCTGTAAACTTCATTTAGATGCTTCTATTTTGGATCATAAGAGTGTTGGCTCACGACGCTTAGAGCAAAGGCAATGTAGGGTCTGGTGTGAGACAAGTATGTCAGTTTTCCCACCATTCGTTGATACCTTCCCATGTCAACAACCTATCCCAGGTCTTCATCATCCCTAATTTTATCAACCCGTATGGGAGTATCAATTGGTCTACAACCAAGCATTCCAGTTTCCTTTAGGAGGTCCAATATGTACTTTCTTTGTGAGATATAGATCCCTCTTTTTGACCTGGCCACCTCCATTCCTAGGAAATACTTCATTTCTCCAAGATCATTGACCTAGAATTCCTCGTTTAGGGCTCCTTTGATTCGTTCTATTTCAGTTAGGTCATCACTCGTGGGCACAATATCGTCTACGTATATAGCAAGAACTATGGTTTTCCCATTCATGTGTTTAAAGAACATAGTATGATCGCTTTGCCTCTGTATGTATCCTCGTCCCTTCAGAGCACGAGTGAACCTTTCAAACCATGCTCTGGGAGACTGCTTCAGCCCATACAATGGCTTTCTTAGCTTGCAAACTTGGTTTTTGCTACCCGGAAAAACCTGGGGTTAGCTTCATATATACTTCTTCTTTCAACTCACTATTCAGGAAGGCATTTTTTACATCCATCTAATATAGTGGCCAATCTAAGTTTACAGCTAAGGATAGAAGGATTCTGATGGTGTTCAGTTTCGCCACTAGACCAAAAGTCTCTGTGTAATCCATGCCATATACTTGAGAGAAACCCTAGGTCACGAGTCTTGCCTTGTACTTTTCAAGAGTGCCATCTGTATTGTATTTTAGGGTAAAAACCCACTTACATCCCATTGCCTTCTTTTCTTTAGGCAAGTCAACCACATCCTAAGTGTCATTGCCCTTTAGAGCTTTTATTTCTTCCATAAAAACTTGTCTCCAATCGGGGTGAGCTAATGCTTTATCTATGTTGTTTGGGATTCTGACATCATCTAGATGAGAGACAAATGTAGCATATTTAGATGTGAGGCCCTGATAGGAAATAAACCTTTCTATGGGATGCCTTGTACATGTTCTGGGAGGTTTTCTGATGGCGATTAGTAAGTCAAGTTCGTTTTGTATCTCCTTTGGAACTGCTTCCGGTTTTGATTCATGGCATTCTTCAGATGTTTGAGGAACATTACCTGTCTCGTGTCTCTATGTGTAGAATTGTATGTTCTTAAGAGTGTCTCCCCCTGAATTAGTGTTTTCCTCATTATCTTTAGGCACTTCCATCGGCACTTCCTCACTGGTGGGTTCCTCAAGGATTGGGGTTAGATCAAGTTCTGGGTCAGGTAAGAGTTTAGGTTCTGTTGAGATTTCTAGATTGGTGTCAGTCTGAGATTTACTCTAAGTCTCCCCCTGAATCAAGGACTGGGAATAAAAGGGAATGTTTTCATGGAAGGTGACATCGCAAGTGACATAGAGGTGTTTAAAAGTAGGGTCATAGCACTATACCCCTTTTGTGTGCCAAAATATCCCAAGAAGATGCAACAAACAGCTTTAGGATCAAGCTTGTGAGTATGGTATAGGTGGACATAGGTGGTGCAACCAAACACTCGTAGGGCTAGGGTATTTTCTAAATAGGGAATGTTGTAATGAGCATGAAGGATTTGCAATGGTGTTTTATAGGACAAGGGTTTGCTGGGCATACGATTGATGAGGAAAGTAGTGGTGAGAACAGCATCATCCCAATGATACTTCGGTACATTGCTGCTAAACATGAGTGCTCTAGCTGTGTCTAGAATGTGTCTATTTTTTCTTTCAGCGATACCGTTCTATTGAGGACTGTTGGGACAAGTACTCTTGTGTAGGATGCCATGTTCTTTGAGAAAAGTGGAAAGGTGCTGATTGAAGTATTCAGTGCCATTATCGGTATGTAAAATCTGAATGTGCGTTTCAAACTAAGTATGAATCATGTGATAAAAATCAATGAATGTTTGGTAAACATCTGTTTTTTCTTTTAGTAAAACACCCAGCTCACTTGTGTGTGATCGTCAATAAAGCTTATGAACCATTTTGAGTGTGTGCGATTTGAAACCCTTGTAAGGCCCCACAAGTTACTATGAATTGTTGTGAATGGTTTCGAAGCATGATAAGGAACACAAGGAAAAGAAGTACGATGGTGTTTTACACGTTCACAAGCATCATAAAAAAAAATCAGAGCAATCTTTATTTGAGCAAATAGATGGAAACAATTGAGTCATATAATGGAAATTAGGATGTCCTAACCATCTGTGCCATAACTCCAAGTCACTAGTCCTAGGGAGAGACACTGTATTACAAGAAATAGTACGGTGATCAACATAATCATCCAGGTAGTAGAGACCATCAAACTCTTTAGCAACGCCAATTGTCGTCCCTATCAACAGATCTTGAAAGACATAATGAGTAGCAAAGAAATCAGCATGGCATCGTTCTTCCTAAGCAAGTTGACTTACAAATAATAGATTATATCTCAAATTTGGAACATGAAGGACAGTATGTAAAGTAACCGTGGTGGATACTTTAATGCTCCCTATACTAGCAACCTGGGAGTCAGAGGCATCAACAATCTTAACAGGTGGCAAATTGGTAGTAGAGGTATATGAGGAGAATAGAGTAATATCATCAGTCATATGGTCAGATGCACTGGAATCAACAATCCAATATTTTCCAGAACTCATACCTTTGATAGTTCCCAATGCTTTGAAAAAATTACCTCGTTTAACCACAGTGGTTGTGGGTTACTTCTGAGACTGTTGACTGCTTTCTAATACAGCAAGTCGTTCAAGAATTTTGCTTAGTTGATCTTCCTGGTGTCCAGGATTCGAGGAGCCTATATACTCAACACATGCAACTTCTGCCGCATAACTATAGCCGCACCCCTTTTTTGGTTTCCAATCTGCAAGTTTCCCATGGAGGTCATAGCAGGTGTCCTTAGTGTGACCCTATTTGTGACAATGTTCACATTGGGGTTTGGGTCTTGTGTTACAAGGGCGCTGGTCATGGAACAAATAGCGAGTGCTGATGGCTCAACAGTGGGGGGCTGTGGTGCTTGGTCACCTTTTAACATGACCTTCTTCCTTGAGTCCTCACTACGAAGCATGGCAAAGGCACCACGAACAGTAGGAAAGGGTTCTTGACTCAAATTCCTGCCCTGAACATCATCAAATAAAGGATTGAGTCCTGCTAGAAGCTCAAACAGACGTTCTTTTTCAATCTTCTTTTATTGTTGGCCGTATGAGAGGCACAACACGAGCTATCATCACTGATAAGATCCAATTCTTGCTAAAGTGTTGTTTTGGCAAGGTAATAGTCACCTAAGGAGAGAGAGCCTTGTTTCAGGTCCCATAACTTAGTCTTGAGATCAAATACTTGAGATACATTTTCTCCATCGCCGTAAGCCTCCCGGATAGCGTCCCACATTTCACATGCTGGAGACAGGAACATGAAGCAGCGCTTGAGAGAGGGAGCCATCACGTTGGCGAGCTACTAGCAGACCATCGCATCTTCAGCCTTCCAAAGCTTCACGGCCTTAGCGTCAGACGATGATGGGGGCAGTGTATCACTGGTAACATGGCCTAGCTTGCCACGGCCTTCAAGGGCAAGTCTGATTGATTGAGCCCATTCCCGATAGTTCTCGCCAGAGAGCTTCTCAGGGACAATGAGGACGGCTAAAGTCTTGAGTGTGGTGGACAGAGGACGCGACGCGCCACTAACAGAGGAGCCACCAGTCACTCCCGACATCATGTGCGACTTAGGCAGGGAGGTTGACTCCTTCTCAGTACCAGAAGATTAGGTCATCATTGCTGTCACCGTTCGCTTATCATTGCTTTGATACCATGTAGCGAAAGGTAATAGCTTTGATGCATATTAATTCTTCTGTACATTGCTAAATCAATCAAACAAGTATATATACAAGGAGAGGGTAATCGGCCGATTATGATGGCCTAATTCTGTGCGATCACGATCACGTTCAAACTAAAAAATAAAATCAAATAAAATCTCATTAAAAACTCTCAATCATATCTCATAATCTGATTTATAATTAATTTCCCCAAAATCTTATCTTATCTTATATTCTACAATTGTTGTCTATGTGATAGCATGTTGTCTCAAAGAGGAATCAAGTCCATCGTAGCTGACCTTGTAGGAGGTGACAAGCTAGAAGTGAGGGGTAAAAAGTGTATCTTCATAAGATACTCTGAGAACTCTAAGGGGTATGTCTTCATTGGTGAAAATGATGACGGCTCAGTGATTGAGATAGAGTCAAGGGACGCAACATTCATAGAAATCGAATTTCCTAGCAAAGGGAGTATTGATCGAACAAGCTATCTTTATGCAGATGATAGCAATGAGGTACAACAAAGTGTTCCTCAATCTATTGATCCGAGTGGGAGGGTTGAACCATTTTCACAACAAGGTCTAACCCAGCCACAGGAAGAAAGTCCTTCAGCAACCCCGCTTAGGAGAAGTAACAAAGACAAAACTCCTAGGAGACGCTTCTCAATTGAAGGAGCAACCTTTATTGTTAGTCTAGAAAATGATGAAGAAGACCTCGTAAGTGTTAAAGAAGCACTAACAGGGCCTGCTAAGGAAAAATGGCAAAAGGCCTTATAAGAGGAAATAGATTCTATGAAGTCCAACCAAGTAAGGGAATTAGTTGATCTACCACCTGGCTGAAAGGCAATTAGGAGCAAGTGGGGTTCTCAAGTACAAATGTAAGGCTGATGGATCAATTGATAAACCCAAAGCAAGGTAGTTGCCAAAGGGTATACACAACGGGAAGGAGTGGATTATGGAGACACTTTTACATTTCAACTCGATACGACTGATACTGGCTCTAGTAGCAAGTTTAGACTCAGAGTTACATCAAATGGATGTAAAAACCGCTTTCCTAAATAGAGAACTAGATGAAGAAATCTATATGGAACAGCCTGAGAGCTTCATACAGAAAGGGAACAAATAAAAGGTTTGTAAATTCTTGAGATCCATTTATGGACTCAAGCAATCATCTAGGCAGTGGTACTTAAGGTTTCACAAAGATATAAACTCCTATGACTTCGAAATGATCAAAGAAGATCACTATGTTTATATCAAGCGGTTTGGAGACAACTTTGTCTCTATCCCTCTATGTCAATGACATATTCTTAGCTGGTACCAATCTTAAACTAATAAAGATGATCAAAGAGTGGTCATCCTTGAACTTCGAGATGAAAGACATGGGTAAAACAAAATATATCTTAGGCGTTAAGATAAGAAGAGATCATTCTAGAAAATTACTGTCATTGTCACAAAAGGCATACATAGCAAAGATTCTTGAGCATTTCAATATGAGAGACTGTAAGCCTATGGATACCTGTGTGGTTAAGGGACATAACCTAAGCAAGGAAATATGCCCTATAAAACAATACGATATAGAACACATGAAGAGAGTCCCATACTCGAGTGCTGTTGGCAGCCTAATGTACACTATGCTGTGTACTAGGCTAGACATATGCTTCACAGTTGGACTTGTGAGCCGATTCCAATCCAATCCAGAAGTAAAACACTGGGAAACTGTAAAGAGGATTGTGAGATATTTAAAAGGAACCATGGACTATAAGTTGTGCTATCAAGGAAACGGACTTTGTGCGGAGGGTTATTCTGATGCTGATTGGGTAGGAGACCTGGACGAGCGACACTTGACGTCAGGCTATGCTTTCCTACTGAACAACGGAGCAATCTCTTGGAGCAGCAAGAAACAAACGTGTGTGTCTTTTTCATATATGGAAGCAGAATATGTAGCATGTTCTGCAGTTGTCTAAGAAGCTGTATGGCTCAAAAGATTCTTAGTACAATTGGGAATCCATGGTGGCAGTGAGGGACCAACTATAATTCACTGCGATAGTCAAGCAGCGATAGCCTATATAAAGGACCCTAAGTACCACAATTGTACTAAGCATATAGACATAAAATATCACTTTGTAAGGGATATGATCGCTAAGAAACAAGTGATAATATAATACTTGTCCACTCATAAGATGTTGGTAGATTCCCTAACCAAGCCTATAGCTAGAGATCTTTTTGTCAAGCATGTAAAGGCCTTGGGTATGTGTAGAGCATGATGTATTGAACTCATTTTTCTTTTTTATCATTTTTCTTGTTCAATTACGTAGGCACAAGGCATGTTGTATTGACCTTTTCCGTTTCCTCTTACTTAGTAATTCAATGCATTTTATCTAGTTCAAAGAAATTTTCTTGTATATACATTTGTATATTTATACATACATAGGCACGAGGTGTGCAACACCAATATGTCGTACAGGTCACAAGGTTGGCTCACTCACATGAGCAACCGCCTCGCTGTGTTCTCATGGGACACAGAAGGTTTGATAGCAGATGATCACCATGAGATGGTAGAGAAGAATCACTACACAAATGTCACCTCAGCTGGACTGAGATGAGACCCATAAAGTCTGAGCCGAATCATGGATAATGTGTAATCCATGAGACCTGTAGCTAGATGAGGAACTCTTCACTTGTAAGACATCATATATAGTTGTGATAAAAGAGCTCCTGGTTCAAATGTTGGAGTGCATTTGAAACTTAAGTCTATACAGTACTACTAAAACCAAAAGCGACATACTCCACTTAGTGGATTGATCACCGTAGCATGCAATTCATACTGCATGAACTCACTCAAATCCTTAACATGGGGCGTAGATGGAAGATCCCTGATCCATTACGGTGTAAGTCCCAGAAAGGAAATAAACCTTTCATAATGCCCTTAAGACTTAGACAGCATCATAAGGATTTGGTTTAGTGACAGCTACTCTAGCCTAAACCCCATAATCAAGAATGATGCGATCTAACGGGTCAAGACTGGAAAAGCGACTATGCCAAGTCTAAATGATGAATAGTCGAAGGAAGATTTATCCTGAAGTACACATCTACGTTGGTGTCTGTGACATGTCCCTTGCAGGTTGAACAGAACAACTAAGCAAGTATGGATTCCATATGTATAGGAAGGCAATCTGAGTAAACAAAATAACTCGAGAGGGATTAGATATGTCACAAGTAAAGTGTATGGATAAAACTAGGGCATTTGAGGCAACAAGCATACAATTTGTAGGTACACCAAGGGTGTTCTTATGTTCTGGTCCTGTATAAAGGAATCCTAGTGCACAAGCACCCGAATCGATGATGTCATAACCACGCGGTCACGGCAGACACCTAGTATGAAGCAATAAAAGATTTAGCTATCACACGATGGACAGCCCATCAAGTATGAGTGGAAGATGTTGGATTTTTTGGGCTTGGATCTGCCCTTGATGGGCCGGACTATTTGACTGGATATTAAGAGAATATACCGGTCAAATATCCAAGCAAGATTATGATATGTTTGACTCAGTCAAACATCCTGAATCAAATCCAATCGGTTAGGATATAAATTTAATTGATTTATATTATATATAAATTTAATTAATTTATATTGTATAGATTAAATATATATTAAGTATATATATTTATAATTAATTGTGATTGATTCTGGATTTGAATTCAAATATCATGATATTATGAGATAAGGATATATTTATATATCCTAACTCAGATCAACCTAATGGGCTCAGTGGATGTTTTGGCTTCCCAAAATACCCCTGATAAAAGCTATAAATAGAGGCCTCTACCTATCAGTCCAACTCACTCCAGGAGTTGAGCTTTCCTACTATCTCTCTCTCTCTTATTCATTCTTGCAAAGAGGTGTTCTGCTGTGCACTCAAAGCTTAGACTTTTATAGTCTAGCTTATAGCGTGAGCTCAGTAGATCTGACCCGAGATTTGACCCGGTAAGTTCCCCGACCCATTATCTTTTTTTTTCCTATCATTAAATAATTTCATTCTTCCAAGCTTACCCATTAACAAATTGTCTTATTCCATCAATGTCCTCTCCCTCCATTTTGGTGCCAAACCATGCCAAAAAATTGGAAAAAATTTTGATCCACTAACCTTTAAATTATTCACTATATAATTTTTTAATATCGATTAAATTTTTCCTGGATCCAGTCTAATCCAATACTTCTAAAAATTTATTTATCTATACCAATAAATTCCTTTGATCAGGTTCTCCTATTTTTATCAGGTCAAAATTTGACATGTAACTCCTTCCATTTGATTTTTTCCAAAATCGGTCTTTTACCTGCATAATTTGGCTTTAAATATTTTAAAGCTAGCCTCTACACTGTTAGAGGGTAGGAAAACTTTTAAAATTTATAATAACCTCTCAAATAATTTTTTTTTCATTTTTATGTGAATTATTGAGACTTCTATATATTTAAAATAATTCATTTTGTCCAATTTCACCTTAATTAGCCAAAAATACTAATAATTACAGAAAATTCTAAAATAAATTATTTTTACTCTGTCATCTTTTAGACCTCAAATGCTATTCTAAACCCTTTATTATATTTTTCATGAATCTTTAGAAATTTTTAGGAATTTCAGGCATAATTTTTAGTTTTATCCATCCTTAACCGGAACTTTTGAAAATAACAGTCTAGTCCTTCCTTAGGTTTCACTACAAAAATTATTCTGTCTTTGTTTTTACTACACTACCTGGCCTTTGGTCAGTCCTAAGTCCCTTACCTTCTAGATGATAATTATGAAGATATGACTAATAGGGTCAGGACAACTCTTGTTTCAGAAAAGTGCAATCTCCCTCATTTATTGTGAGATAATATTCTTATTTCTCAATCAATAATTAATGTCTGATTGATTTTTTTCCAATCAGTTAAGTTCTTAATACTTGATTGAACATTTCCCAATCAGTTAATTGTTGCCTCTAATTTGTTACTGATTTACATGATCAAAGAGATTCTCCTATCTTGGATCAAACAGTCTAGTCCATCAAGGATTGACTTCGGCCCAATGTTTACCATCTAGATATATCTTATGTGTAATAATGCAAATTCCCATGGAAATGATGGCTAAAAAAAAAAAATTTCCCGTGGACATAAGATTTTGTCATTCTGCACCTGCGACAAACAAATGATTGTTTTGTTAATCTAAACTTTGAGGGTGTCAAGTTATGAAACACTGTCTCGGTGAAAATAATTCTAAAATTTTTTGGCAAAAATCCACAATTTAAAAACTATTAATATTGTTTAAATAAGAAATATTTGTTCCATGTGATATGTTTTGAATAAATTTATCATTAATTTCATAAAATTAAATTGATAGCAAATCACTATATAAACAATGCAATTTATTTGAAAAAATGAAAATCTTATACGTCTGAGACCAAGTGTTAGAAGAATGGAAAGTGAACACTGTTGTTAGAAAGAAAACTTGAATATATTAATTTTAGATTAGGATTGAAATCTGAAAAACAAAGCCTCCGACATTGTGTACAACGAGGACTTTTCTAATTTAAATAGTTTCATGTTAATGACAATTAATTTTGCTATCTTAAGTTATTATTGTAAATATGATTGATTTGTCTTAAAGCAATTAGTCGCACCACCCATTGTTAACTTCTTATTTTAGACTACTTTTGTCAGGGGTAATATGATCTTTAATCTTTTAAATTTGTTCTTATTTTGATTTTGATCCCTCAAATTTCAAATCATAAGTTCTAAGTCTCTCCAGGAGCAAAAGAATTCATGTATTTATTGAATTATAGAGACTAATACTTTAAATAAAAAAACAAGAGCAATCAAAACTTATAGTTTAAAATTTGAGGAACCAAAATCAAAATGAGGGCAAATTTAAAGAACTAAAAATTGTATTAACCCATTTTGTTAATATATATTGCATAAAATATAATAATATGTACAGCCCCCCAGTAACTTTAAGATATAAACACTAAGAAATACAAATTAATTGTTTAAAATAAGAAATACTTACGGGATATGGTAATTTCTAAATAAATATATTACTTATTTTATAAATAAATATAAAAATAAAATCAAAATAATACAATGTATAAAATCGCATGGGTCAACAATAGGCATGAAAAAAAATATGTTTACTTTCCTGTATATAAAAAAATTACTAAATTTTTTAAGTGCAGGGCCATAATTAAAAACTCTTAAAATTCTTAAAATAAGATATATTTACTATGTATGATATGTTCTGATTAAATTCATGATCAATTTCACCTCAATCTGAAAATAAAAATAGCAAACCAATATATATATATATATATATATATAATTTATTTAAAATAATTAAAATTGCATAAACTTAAAAACATGCACCACAACCAGACACGTGTTCACTTTTTCAATTAGTAAAATTAATTCTTAAAAAACTCTAAATATTCTCTATATGATGTTAAATTCGTTATAATTTCGTACTTAAAAATAAAAACTAAATCAATAGTAAGTCAATATATTAATAATACAATTTATTAAAAAATTGAAAATTGGAGGAGACTATAGTATACATAAAAAAGAGACATATATTCATTTTCACACTTATTGAAAAAATCCCTAAACTTTTTAAGCCTAGAGTCATAATAAAAAAATCTTAAAATTCTTAAAATAAGAAATAGTTGCTATGTACGATGTTTTGTGAATAAATTTATCATTATTTCATACATCAATATAAGAAAAACAATAGCATCACAAGATATAAATGAGGCAATTTATCTAATAAAGTGAAAATCTCACACGTCTAGAAGCAAGCACCACAACGGACACATGTTCTCTTTCCTACTTAGCGAAAAACAATTCCAAACTTAAAAAATTCTATGCTTTATTAAAATAAGAAATATTTGTTATATATGATATGTTTTGAATAGATTCATTATTCATTCATACCAAGGAATAAAAATGATATCAATAGCAAATAAATATATAAATAATACAATTTATTTATAAAAGTGAAAATCGCACAGTCGACAGCAAGCATAAAAAAGGACAAATATTTACTTTCTATTTTTGTAAAAACAATTCTTAAACTTTTCAAATGCAAACCCATAATTAAATTTTTTTTTAAATTCTTCAAATAAGAAGTAGTTGTCATATATAATATGTTCTAAATAAATTCATCTTTAATTTCATACATCCATATAAAAAATACAATCAATAGCAAGACAAAATATAAATGATGCAATTTATTTAAAAAAAGTAAAAATCGCATGGGTCTAAAAGTAAATATTATACTTAGTGAAAATAATTACAAAATTTTAAAGCGCAGACCTATAATTCAAAAAAAAAAAAAACTAAGTATTCATAAAATAAGAAATATTTGCTAAATTAGTGAAAATCGAGGGGTCGAAAACAAGCATAAAATGGGGCATATGTTTGGTTTCTTACATTATAAAAATAATTTCTAAACTTTTCAACTGCAGGCCTATAATTAAAAAAACCTTTAAAATTCTTAAAATAAGAAATATTTACCGTATATGATATGTTCTAAATAATTTCATCATTATTCATTAATTTTATACATTAGTATAAAAAAAAATCAAGAACAAATCAAAATAAGAAAACGTAATTTAAGTAAAAACATGAAAATCGCAAAAGAGACACATGTTTAGTTTCCCACTTCGTAAAAATAATACCTAAACTATTCGCACCCACATCTATACTTTCTTTATTTCATATATAAAAATAAAAATAAAATCAAAAGAAAGTCAACATAGAAATAATATAATCTAGAGTAAAATACTCCGACCATCCTTCTAGTTTGCATCAATTACATTGACCTCCTTTTTATTTTAAAAACATACAGTTTAGTCCAATAAGTTAACATTGTTAAGAATATTCTAAAAGATTCTAAAAAAGTATTATTTAACTGAAATTTATATTAAAATAAATTTTATTTACTATTTTACCTTTCATTCTAATAAATCCCTAAATTATATTTTTACAATAGCACAAATTTTATTTAGTTAAGGCAAACATAAAAGACTTGATTAAAAAGTTAACTAATTTTTCCAATAAATATATATAACTAACTAAATATGTTTATAAATTTTTATAACAAAGATGTGTTTAAAAGTTTTGAATCATAAATTTAAATAATTTATAAAATCTTTTAAACTTATGTCATTTAAACTTTATGATAAACAAAAACTATGTATTTGAAATATGTTTTTACAATATAAAAGAAATCAAAGTAAATAATTCTTAATGAATGTGATAAAACAATTAAAATGATGAGACTTTATTATTTAAATGAAATTAATAAATTCTATAACATATTATAAATTTTAAAAATATATGTATTAGAATTTTTTTTATTTTATAAAAAATATTTTTTGAAAAATATAAGTGTATAAACTTTACTGTCAACTAACAGTTTGAATGGATGGAAATGGAACCTTAAACATAGGAAGGAGGTTTTATAACATACATTTTAATTTTAAGGGAGGTTTGTATATGTTTTTAAAATAGAAGGGAGGTTTTTGTAATTGAGATAAACTAGAAAGGCGATTGATGTATTTTACTGTACAATCTATTAAATAGAGTAAATATCGCACTAGTCAACCGCAAGCATAAAAATTGGGCATATGTTCACTTTCTCATTTGGTAAAAACAAATCTTAAACTTGTCATGCGTAGACTCATAATTAAGAAAACTTTCAAAATTTCTAAAATAAAAAATATTAGCTATATACGATATGTTCTAAATAAATTCATCATTATTTTCATAAAACAATGTAAAAAATAAAATAAAATAACAAACCAAAATACAAATAATGCAGTTTATTTACAAAGGTGGTCCATAGCAGGCATAAAAGCATATATATGTTTACTTTTTCACTTCGTAAAAATAATTCCCAAATTTTTGAAGCGCAGACTCATGATTTAAAAAAGGCTTAAAATTATCAAAACAAGAAATATGCGCTATATTTAATAAGTTATGAACAAATTCATTTCAATACACTTTTCAAAGAACTTTTCTATCATACATGTATTAGATGATTTGCTCAGCAAAAACCTATGTTTAATTGTACTGCTTCTCTTGAACTTCCTTGTCTATATATGCTATGTACTTCGGCAACAATTTTCCAACATCTGCATTTCAGAGGAACAACCGGCGCATACTAGCTAAGAATAAAGAATACAATCAGTGCATATGATCGCTGTAATCCAACTTACACAGAACAAACAGTCTGAAAGATATGGTGACTCCAAACGTATGTTGCTTTTAATTTTCTTCACAATCAAATTCAGCAAACTGCCTTTCAAAATCCAAGAAGGCTATCATTTAATAAACATAGATAGACAATATCCCATCGTCTCAAGTGTCATGCATCCCCACAAAACTGAGATCCTTTCCAAGTATAAAGACCGCATAGACTGGGCCCAACTTGATGACTAGGTGAAGAATACCAAAATAAAAAGGAAAATGAACAGGGCCACCAAAGCCAGTATCATCATGATCTGGCCCTTCGCGCCAGCCTTCTTCATCACCATCGCTACTTTTTTCTGCAAGAATAATAAATAAAATGATTTCACTTCTTCGTAGTTCTCACATTCGTATCAAAATTTATACTTCAAGCGAGTTTCAAGTTTTCACGACAGCACTGTATAGTCAATATTTTCTACCACAGACGCGTAAACGTTTTTATCCAAGAATGAAAATAAAAGCAGAAACTCACCTGGACAAAGTCTAGACGATTTGACGTACTGTCCATTTCAGCACCCAGTTCATCCACAATCTTTTCCTGAAACACCACGATTGACGTTTTACCATGAGCGCATGAGGAACTTGTTACAGAAACAAAGCTAGCCTAAAACCAAAGCAGGGTAAAACCCAACAACCTGACTTTTTCATGAAGACGCTTGGAGCAAAGCAGGGTAAGAACCAATGTCATATTTCAAAGTCATTACCTGTGCAAGGAGTTCTTCATGTATTGTGAGCCCAACACCTCCAATTCTTTGTACACTGGCACTAAGCTCATCCAACTCCTCATCCTGTTGCCTATAAGAACCAGTGGATAGAATATCAAATCAAAAATAAAATAGCAATAGGTGGTAGGCTTTATTTTCCCACAAAAGATATGCATGCCGCATATATTTCATAAACTCTTGAGCACTTATTTTTTGTTTCCTCCCATGTCAAGATCACCTGCCAATGTCTATCGGAAAAAATTTTATAATGTCTTGAACTCTTTGTTTTCCTTTTCATCCACACAAAAGAAAACTTTCCAGCGGCAATTATTTAAAAACCTTGTCCAGACTGAAACAGTATATTGAAATAACAAAAAAAATAATAATAGAAATTTACAGGTAATTGATAGTGTTATATATAATGGGTTGGATCTACATCAATTTTGTTTTTGAATTCCAAATCAGGATAATTCAATGACAATAGCTGCACACGAAATGAGTGAACGTGCGTAATGGGCATAAGTTCATGCAGGTAATATGTAGCTCACTAGCGTCTTTGTAGAGCACACAGGGGATGAATGGTCATTAAGAGGAAAAGTAAACAAGGAAGATTTCTATAACTGGTGAAGGGGGAAATCAATTCAACTATCAATCAAGCTTGGTCTGATATTTGCTGGATAAGCATAGAAGTCAGCTAAAATATGAAGATAGTAAGCAAGGTTAGAGCACAGATAAATTTCTAATTCAACCTGTAAGCATACAAGAGCAAGAGAGGAATGAAGTACTTTATTAGAAGCAGCTGTCTATCTGATTCAGATGATATGAAATCGTCATTATCATGGGCAGCATACTGGTTAGATGTATCAACTTGATGGGAATTGGGGAGCCTCATCAATTCTCGATGCATTTCCACATTATCACGGGTCACCATATTTGATCCCTTTCCAGCCTCAACCGTTTCCTTTACTTTGCCCACCTAACAATATATTATAATCATTCAGCCAATCCCCACATATCAAGAAATACATGATGCATGCAAGAAAAAAGAAAAGAAAACAGATGTCTGCACTACAAAGTTGATAATGACACTCAATTAATCTTCCTCAATTGCATCTGGGGGGAAAATCTTCAATGCAAATGATGCTTCTAGACAGCAGATTGCTAACCCCCAAAGGCCAATGCCCCTACAATTTTTGTTGTATATCTCTTTGTTTAGCCCAAAAAAAAGTAGTAAAAATGTGAAGTTGGGTTAACCAGTACGACACAGCTTGCTGTACACAAAATTAACTAGATCTTACTTCCTCTTACCAAAAGCTAGGAATATACTTCATGTACCTTACTCCGAGCACTGCTGGTCCATCTTCTCCGATTTTCAAGCTCTGGTTCATCAATGCCATACCAAGATGGATCTCTAGCTGCCACAGCAATTGCTTTCTCCAATTCATCTACCTTTCTATCAAAATAACGGCCTTGAGCAATTGTTGGATAGGTTAGATTGTAGAGGAACAACCAAAAAAGGACAAAGAGAATAATAGGGGAAAAAGTTATGAGAGGTCAGAGGTCCTAAAGTGACTGATAATTCCAAAAAGAAGAAACTGACGAGCGAATGCATGAGAATGATCCTGATACAGGCTAGAATGCCATTGTTAACATTCATTTTATCACAATGAATTAAGTTAAATCATCTAGCCACAGACTCCGCATGTCAATGAATCTACCTGCCACTCAATGCTTTCACAACTGGCAAGCAGTTCCTTTGAAAGATTCAGTCGCTCGCCAGCACCAGAAGGAGCACTTTGCCATTGGTGAAAAGCAGATTGCAACTTATCAATCTACGGGGAAAATGAAACAAGCCACAAATTATTCAACGTAACTTCAATACCATCCAAAATACACCAACAAATCCCAATACCTAATATATTCCATTCAAGTCAGTGATTTCTGTTCCAACCCTCTCAAAATCGTTATAAATGCAGCAAAAATATACAGATAGGCTGTGGCATCTCTTAAATCTCCAAATTAACATTAAGAATAACATAACCAAATCGTGGCGCAAAAAAAAAAAGACTTAAACAAATCCATCACCCCGGAGCTTCAGATAGAAACTCCCGATGGTCAATAAAAACATCAAAAACAGATTCAATAATTAACATCGACGCATATTTATTATTGCCCAATGAAGCAATTAGGTTTCGGACACTCAATCGTGTCAACTAACTGATCTCAAGAAATTGGTTTCAACTTTCGACCTAATTTTAGACGAATATTCGCAACTAACTTTCCCAAATAAACATAGAGGAGAAGAGGCAATCTTTGGAGAATTGAGAAAGACACTTACAGATTCTTGAATCTCTTCCTTCACAACGTAGAATGGATCTTGGGCTAAGGGCATCTTCTAGACGAGACACGAAGCTAATCTAATGGAATTGAAAACCAAGGAATTCTTCAGAAATAAATTGGGAGGGAGACAAACCCAGAGAAATGACTGCAAGCTAATGAGCCGGACATGCTAGTAGTACGACCTCTCGATTCGATTTCCACAAATTCGCAAGGGCAATCACACTTATACCTGGCAATTTAACTGCGTCTAGCGATTAGGAGTTTATGCCCGGGGACTCCTAATTGTTAAAATTACATGTAAGGGTGGGCAAAAAAAAAGTTAAAATTACATATAAAGGACTGTAACTTTTCCAACAAAAATTATATAAAATACAATACTAACTCTCGTCCTTAATATAAGGAGTTATTTGAATTTTAATTTGGTGCTAAATATAAAATCTCAATCCACTTTGTTTTTTTATTTATTTATTTTTTCTAAAATAGTCTTTATAGTAGTTCACATATTTAAATGGTAATTCTAACTAATATACATGATGAGTAAGGGTATTCTAGGAAAAACAACACATATTCATAACAAATAATTAATTTAACTAATTTTTTTAATCTTTTCAAATTAGTCAATTAGGTCTTATATTAAAGATTAGAGGTAACACTTTATCATAAAATGTTTAATAAATTTCAAAGGGTAAAAGTGCATTTAACACTTAAACTATTTTTTAAAATGCATCCAACGTTATAAAATTTTTAGTGGTAAAATTTTATCTTTAATTAAGTATATTAAAGTAGAGCAATTGTCACTTTAAACTAACAAAACATCTTTCTTATCTTCTTTAATGTCGCACTTCGATCTCTTGCTATTGCTTTCTAGAGAAGGAGATGATGAAGACCTATAGCTTCCATGCTCAAAGCATTAGGCTGTTATCTCATGGGAAGAGCATTCCTTAAATATTGAATAAAGTGAAGCTAGGTTGAGTTTTCTCCAAGGTTTAGCAAGAGGGAAAATGACACTAGAGTCTTATAGAAAACAAAATACTACAAAAAAGTCCCTTAAAATTTGATAATTACTTAGGAGTTCGAGAAGAACTTGGATTGCAATAATTTAAAAAAAAAAAAAAAAAGTGAACAGACTCTAATACCCCAACTAATGAGAACACAAAAACACTGAAAAGGTGTAAATCCTATTCCCATTGTGAATGCCTCAACAACTTATCTCCCCATTTGAGTCAAATTCCACTCACAACCTACCTAAGATCTCCTATCATCTGATTCGACTGTTATTTAGCACACTTTAAATGTAGTAAACGACAAACTCGGGTTGATCTCTAGGGAGTCTTATTAAATGATTATCTAGGAAACTAAATGCCTAAAATGAAACTAAAAGCATGATTAAGGTTTTGAAAATCATTTTAATAAAATAAAAACAATGCAATGAAGTACATATTTTTGGAATTTTCGGAATGAAAACGAAATGGATCGAAAACCATAGGAAATCAATGGATTGAACAGTTCGCTTGGATTAGGCCTTCAATGGCAAAAGCTTTAGTTTCTTCAATGAGAGTTAATTTGAAAATGAGTAAATCCAAATGATTTGTTCCAAAACCAATCTATAACCTGTTAACAACTATTCCGGGGAGCCATATCCTGTTTCAGGTTAGTCATCGCTTCAAACCCAAAATCGTTGTTCATAAGTTGATGAAATCATGCATGGTATGATCACTTAATGGATTTTGGCTTACTATTAGCCATTCTAATTAAGGAGGTGGCTTTATTTGAGCCGTTACAGGTCTTCCGTCATCAAATTTTAAAAGCGTTATCACTGGTATAAATAGGATGTTATTTCATTCCTCCCAACAAGAGTGGAATCAATAAATTTTTGGCCTTTTAAGGAACTGTGGTTGTCTCATACAAGTGAAGCTACAGAGTAATGTATGTTGGTAATAATTGGTTTTGTTACATTTAATATATGACTATCTCATTTTGATTTCCACGGTTTTATATGATGAGAATCATTCTAACACCACCCGTTTATTTTCCATTTGCTAAATTTATATATCAACCAATTTGTACATAACATCTACTTTTGCCTCCTTCATTTAGCCTGTTCCTTTTAGATAGTTTGCTCACATGGAGTCTCTACAGAGGTTGTTCCTTTCTCAACCTAGATTTAGGGTGACCAACAAGAGGATCCACGTGAAGATTGATAAGGTATTTACAAGAGAAGTTGTTACACCTTACTTATATAATACCTTAGAATCCATTTCTAACCATTTTTAACCACATTGGATGACCTTATGCTCAAAATTTACATTCTGGACATTACTTTTCGTAAAATCATTGTTCACTATACAATTTCCAGATTACAGGTCCAAATTTCTAAAAAAAATCATATGAAGTTGCTTCAAAATTTTACAAAAAGCTCTTTCAATACTCTTTAAGGAAAAAATATCCAATTAGAATTATCTTGGGCCAATTCGTACAATTTAATCATTAAAAATTACTGTTTATTTAGTAAAATCTGGAACTTTGAGATTTTGTACCTCAACTTTGGAAATACATATCTCCTTGTGTATAGATCCAATTGAGGTGATATACCGCTCATTTGAAAGATTGGGATGTGTACTATAAGCTTGCCAAATTTCATGGCTTAATTCATTCATTTGATAGGTCAAACTGAAACTCGAAACCAATTGCTTCATGACCTACGTTTTATCCCTTTACTGTTGCTTGTTTTAATTCTTTTTATTTCTTTGGCATACATAACATGTGTTTACTCTTTCCCATTCATTTTCATACATTTTCATTCATGCCATAAATATTCTACATGCATAAATTGCATCAAAGCATACATAAACATAATTTATATCATAGGAGAATTATACATTGAACATAATCTCATTCATTAACATCAATAATTCTCCACTTCCTTCTCCTTGCTTCTCATGCTATTATTGCCCATCAATGATTGACCTAAATGGTTGGTTAGGAAGAGGTGAGATTTGGGAGAATCTTAACAGCAAACATTACCATATACATGCACAATGTGGATACTAATGTGTGGTATATAGTTTTCCATAAACTTAAGTTAACTAGTGACATGCCATCAAGCTTTATGCTTGGTGTAAAAATGCATGGCCATGGAAACATATTAAAAACAGTATTTTCAAAAACAATCATCATGTCACAACATCATTCAAACATCAACAAATACAAACCAACACATAAGCATACCACATCAAGCACATAAAAGGGTAAGTTCACTACCTTGTACTTCAAGCTTTCCTCTTGCTTTTCTTTTGATTCCCTTGACTTCCCAACCATAATAACTTGAAGGGGATTGATAAACGCACAATGGAAATAAATTTAAAAAAAAAATCAATCCCTTGTCCGGATCTACCGATCGCGTTTAAGTTAGGTAGTAAGAAGCATTACCTTCGATGTTCGATTTCCTCGTGGCTCGGTGATTCCGCCATTCAGGATGCCTTTGCTCGCCTCCTTTGTCATTTGAAGCCGACAACTCCGGTCGGCTTCCTCTACCGATATCCACACGAATAGCTCTTCAGTCACAAACAGCGTGCTAGCGTCCTTTTGTCCGTCTAGGATTTTCAGAGAATCCGTCCACTCTTATCTATCTTAGGCTGTCTCTTATCTGCTGGTGTTTTCACTCTCATGCTTAAAACCCTAGCTCCTCATATCAAATATATAGGATGCTATAGGTTTAATGAATAATATTTAATTTCGAAATTAATCCTAAATAATTCTGAAATTAACACAATATCAAATATTGCCTAATCAGATAAGAGAACAATTAAATAAATATGGTTTACATTAAATCCGTCTCACAGATTTAATTCACCTATTTATTTAATTCAAAATAAAGATATGACGGAATTAATTTATATAGATTTAATTTATCCTTATAAATTAAATCTAACAATTAATATCTCTTATATTTATATAATATATATACACGAATTTATATATATATATACACGTCCACCCTATATTATTCATTGAATCTGGACATATCTTAGATTCAATGAATCTGGACATCATAACTCATGTTGGGCTATTTTGTGTGCGACCCTGTAGGCCCATATGAAGTTGGCAGTGGGCCATTAACTATAATAACTCACAAGTCATAAGCGGTCTCTAGCAAGACATCACGACTACCCAAATCATATGAGGATCGTTGAACGATGTAACCTTTCATACAACCATATTGCGTCCCTTTTGTTACACGACATTTTGGTCATGGATAAGGCATGGAGAACGTCATCCTCCTATTTATGACCGTTACTTTCTCGATCCCTGAGTAGTCTGAGTATAGAAACGGAACTACCTTTCCATTATAGTATGGCCATACATTTCTCAGACTCACTCATCGAGGGGCCCAGTAATATCTCTCTACGAATGTGAGGGACAAATTCCATCTTGACCATTCACATTCCTCCATATGAAAAGCCACTAAGCCTGAACATAGTCTTTATGAACACTCGGTCAAAAGTGACTTTTGACTAGGTCAAAGCTAAGTGTTTCTCATGTAGGAATCCATGATGATCTTAGGTCAAAGGGCACAGTGACATGGTTTATATATAAGAGAAGCTCATGACTTAACCCATGCAGCTCTCTCATAGCGGGTCGGTCCAACACCTTGTACTCTTACAGGTGCCTATGACTTTAATTTATATCTCTATACATCTTTAAAGTCATACTGGTCTTATTTCATCTCTGCTCCCACATAGATGACCGACCAGGGACATTTAGGATAAACCATGAGTTATCCAAGGATAGTCATCACAGTAAACATGCAAATAATATGATAACATAATTAATAAATTCATAAATTAACAATGTTCATAGCAATATGATTGGCCCCTAAGGCACAATTTCCAACATCCTCCCACTTGCACTAGGTACAATCATTAATTTGTCTAATTCCCATTGACTTAACATGACGTTCATGCTTTGCTTGCACAAGCGGCTTTGTTAGAGGATCAGCAACATTGTCTTCTCCTGCTACTTTGCATATTTTTATATCACCTCTATCGTTGATTTCTCTGATGAGATGAAATCGCCTGAGTATATGCTTGGTCCTTTGATGTGACCTAGGCTCTTTGGCCTGTGCAATGGCACCGCTGTTGTCACAGAACAAAGTTATTGGATCTGAGATGGTAGGTATCACCCCAAGTTCAGTAATGAACTTCCTTATCCAAACAGCTTCCTTAGCTGTATCAGATGCTGCTATATACTCAGCTTCCATTGTAGAATCTGCTATAGTGCCCTGCTTAGAGTTCTTCCAGGTTACTGCTCCATTATTCAGGAGGAATATATATCCCGATTGCGATTTACTGTCGTCCTGGTCAGTTTGGAAACTTGCATCTGTGTAACCAGTTACACAGAGCTCATCATCCAATCCACCATAGACCAAGAATAAGTCCTTAGTCCTTCTTAAGTACTTAAGGATATTCTTGACAGCAGTCCAATGGCCCTCACCAGGGTCCTGTTGATATCTGCTAGTCATACTTAAGGCAAACGAGACATCTGGTCGAGTACATAACATGGCGTACATGATAGATCCTATGGCCGAGGCATATGGAACCTTACTCATGCGACCTCGCTGATCAGGTGTACTAGGACATAAATCCTTGCTGAGGTGAATACCATGAGACATGGGTATGAAACCCCTCTTTGATTCCTGCATACTGAACCTATGCAGTATTTTGTCTACGTATGTGCTCTGACTTAGTCCTAGAAGTCTTTTAGATCTATCTCTATAGATCCTAATTCCTTGGATGTAGGTGGCTTCACCCAAGTCTTTCATTGAGAAAGACTTTCCTAACCAAGACTTGACAATCTGCAAGGTAGGAATGTCATTCCCAATAAGTAGGATGTCATCGACTTAGAGTACCAAAAACACAATTGTGCTCCCACTAACCTTCTTGTACACACAAGGTTCATCAGCATTTTGAAGAAATCCAAACCCTTTGACTACTTCATCAAAACGATGATTCCAACTCCGAGATGCTTGCTTTAATCCATAAATGGACCTTTGAAGCTTGCACACCTTACCAGAGTCCTCGGAACGCACAAACCCTTCAGGTTGTGTCATGTACACATCCTCAAGTAGCTTTCCATTAAGGAATGCTATCTTGACGTCCATCTGCCATATTTCATAGTCATAATATGCTGTAATGGCAAGGAGGATTCTGATTGACTTGGCCATTGCAACCGGGGAAAAAGTCTCATCATAGTCCACACCATGAGTTTGAGTAAATCCTTTTGTAACCAGCCGTGCCTTGTAGATATTTACATTGTCATCCATGTCGGTTTTCTCCTTAAAAACCCACTTGCACCCGACGGTTTTTACACCTTCAGGCGGATCGACTAAGGTCCAAACCTGATTGTCGTACATGGATTGCATCTCAGACTTCATGGCATTAAGCCATTTTTCAGAGTTTGGTCCCACTATAGCCTCTTGATAGGTAGTCGGCTCATTATGCTCAATGAGCAACACATCATGATTGTCAGAAATTAGAAATCCATATCTCTGAGGCTGAAACCGTGCCCTATTAGATCTCCGTGGACCTTGCGTGACTTGAGGAGTCTCAACAACTTGTTGTGAGTTATCTCCGATTTCCACCTGTAGGTCTGTGGTGTCTTGTGGCTCTCGAACTTCTTCGAGCTGTACCTTGCTCCCACTGGTTCTTTTAGAGATAAATTCTCGTTCGAGAAAGATACCATTTCTGACAACAAACACTTTGTTATCGGTGGGGTTGTAGACATAGTATCCCTTGGTTTCCTTAGGATATCCCACAAAAAGGCACTTTGAGGATTTTGGCTCTAATTTATCTGAGGCTTGTTGCTTAACATAGACCTCACATCCCCAAATCTTGAGAAAAGACAAACTAGGTTTTCTCCCAGTCCATATTTCATAAGGAGTCTTTTCAACTGCCTTAGATGGAACACGATTCAGTGTGAATGCAGCTGTCTCTAGGGCATAGCCCCAAAAGGATGGTGGAAGATCTGTTCGACTCATCATGGATCGAACCATATCTAATAGTGTTCGATTCTTCCGTTCAGAAACACCATTCCATTGTGGTGTTCCTGGAGGAGTCAATTGTGAGACTATCCCACAACTCCTAAGATGATCAATGAACTCTTGGCTCAAATATTCACCACCCCGATCAGATCGAAGGGCTTTAATTGTTTTGCCAAGTTGGTTTTGTACTTCATTTTGAAATATCTTGAACATTTCAAAAGACTCGGATTTATGTTTCATCAGATAGATGTACCCATATGATTTAGCCCAATTATTCTATGTTATTTCATATCATTTTAAGGGTATTTATCATAGATTTTGGCTCCTTTTGATGATAATTGTGCTTAATTTAGATTAAGAGTCCTTGCTTTGAGTTAGTGTCTTTTTGAGGTTAAGATTGTCATAATTGGTTATTAATTGTATTCAGTTGATTTCTAGGACAATTGATGCTTCAAATTGTTGCTTTTTATTGTAGGACAATTGAGAATTGGAGCAAAGATCAAAGACCAAAGGATGACACAACACAAGATCAGAGTATCCGCACTAATAGAGTTCGCCGCAGCGAAGAGAATCTTCACCACGTTACCAAATTGAAATCTCACCAGTAATCTCTCGGGCAGAGTTCGCCGCGGCGAAATCACAAGATTAGGCAGAGCTCCTCTCGGGCATGCTTCGCCACGGCGAAGGATTTCATTCGCCGCGGTGAACTCTTCGTATCAGCAACGCCAGATCCGGATCAGAACGCGAAAATGGAGCTTCTAATCATATGATCCGACCCAGATGGACCCCTAAAACCCTTAGAAACCCTATTTTCGATCATACACTCCATTCCATCATCTACAACACCTCTATTCTCCCATCCTCTTGCCTCTCCACCTCCATCTTCTTCCCCATCCATTTCCTTCATCTTTCATTCACTCCATCTCAATTCCTTCCACTCCCAGCTACCATGGCCGACGGATTCACTTCAGTTAGAGCTTTTCTTGAAGCTATGGAGAGCTAGGGTTTATCAACTCTTGAAGAATGGTGGTGTGGCTTGAGTTCCTAAGCTTCAAAGGGGAGTTTAGTTTCAGTTTGCAATTTTTAGCTATGATTTATGGCTTTCTAGGTCTAGGAGTTGTAATTTCTTAGTTAGGAACTTGGGACTGATACTGTAATTATTGGTTAATGATTACATTTGTAATTTGGATTGATTGATGTTGAACTTTGTGCTTAAATATATGTAGTTGCATATATGCTTATTGTAACTCTCATGATTCTCTCTTATCTTGCATAGTTGTGTTTGGATACTGAGTTGATTGTGTGTTTCATTCAGCCAATTGCATGATCATTCCAAAATTACACATTAGGGAAGCTTAACAAAGTTTTCATTAATGAGTTCATTAATGTAAGCTTTGGACTCAATGAGTTATTGAGGTTGTTATTAAGAAAACCTAATGATTTGTGAAACTCCCAATATTTTAAGTGAACTATGATTGCCATCAAAGCCATTTTCAAGAGATTTCCTATCATTCATTTCCATTCCATCATTATTATCTTAAAACACCAAAAATATAGTATCTTAGGTTTATTTTCATTGCATTCAGTTTTGGATCAATTCATTTAAATCTTAAAAACCCAAAACCCCATTTCATTGCATTGCATGGCATTTAGTCTAGCTTAGGTAATTAATAAAGGCTCCCAAAAGTGAAACGACCTGAGTTTGCACTATACTGCATAGCTTGGATTTATTTTTGATTGAGAACCCCAAAGCGAACGACAAGAAAGGCTCTCTTTCAAATGGCGCCGTTGCCGGGGAGCCATTAAATTGGTTCCTTAGGCTAGTTAATTGTCAACTTTGGTTGATTGGGGTTTTGTGAGCCTCTTAGGTTACATTTTTGCATTGTGCATTATAGATTTTGCATTGCATAAAAATTTTGAGATATACAAACAAAGATCCTGATTTTGATTTCAATTTTTGCATATAGTTTCATACCCTTCATAGCATTCATTGCATTATTGAGTTTCTTCTTGTTTTTCATTCTCTGTGTTTTTGTTGTTGTGTTCTGGTTTTCTCACTGTCTGTGAGACTTCGCTGCGGCCAACTCCTTGTTTCGACGTGGCCAACTTATCAGATTTCTGTGAGAATCCTTCTCGGGACACATTCGCCGCGGCCAACTTTGTGTTTCGCCGCAGCGAAGTGTGTTGAACCAGACTCCATTCTCCCTCTCTGGACAGCTTTGCCGCGACAAACTCTTATTTTCGCCGCGGCGAAGGGTCCCCTTTCTTAAAAAAAAAAAATTCTTAAAAACTCTTTGGGAATTGATTGTTTAGTTTCTTATGGCTTGGTTTAATAATTATTTAGGTCCATCTGATCACCCTTCCTCTTTTATAGGTGACAATACTCTGATGGGTGATAATTCTTCTCAAAGGCTTGATGCCATACAAGAGGAATTGGATCTACTTCAGGCACATTTTGATCATGAAGAACATGGTGGGACTTATCAAGGGCATGATCCCTATCCTCACCATAACCATGGCTATGATTGGATGAATGACCCTCCACATTCCCCTTACCATACCTCTTCATTCCATTCATACAAAAACCAACATCCACCATTAGGACAACATTATGAGCTATCACCTCCACCATACAATCCATACTTTGAACACTTTCCTTCACATCATCCATATCATGAGCCAAGCATTCCATCACATGAACCCTACCACCAATACCCTTCCTCATCTTACCAACCATTTCATGAACCATCACCGTCATTCCATCCATGTCCCACTCCATATCTTGAACCATTCTCACCATATAATTCCCCCTTTGAACCATCTCCTTCGCCAAATGACTACCACCACCAGCCCTTGTCCCAATCTATGTACCAACCCCTTCCCCAATCTCATGAACATGAATTTAGTGAACCTGACCCATTTCTCACTATTCCTAAGAATGACCAGATACGATTTTTAAGAGAAGCTTATGACCGCTTGAATTCATACTACCATGGATTACTTGAAGAGGTAGAAATGTTTGGAATTTCTAAGGAATCAGAGGAAGAGTTAGAAGAATGTCAAAGTGCATTGGGAAAGTTCTTGAGTGATATAGCACAAATTGAATCTGGGATGGGGAAGGATGAATCAAAGTGTCCAAATTCACTCATGCAAGAGGCTGACATGAAGCAAGAATATCTACAAACTCACAAGGACTTGTGCCCTACATCAGGTAATATTGCTCCTCTTCTTGAGGAGATTGACCCTTGTGCTAGAACTACTATTCCTGTTGAAGTTATTGATGATGTGAGTGATGATGAGGTGGATGAGGAAATCATAGTTGAATCCCCTCATATGTTTCAAAATGAAATTCTCACTTGAACACTTCTAATAGTAGTTGTTTAGTTGATGATATTGCTTGCACTGTCACTGCTTCTTTGTGTGAAGAACATGCTTCTCTTTCTAGTGCTAGATTGGATGGTGAAACTAATTCTGATTTGAATGAACCTTTATCTTGTTCTTGCAATGCTCATACTATATGCATGGATTGCATTGATAACAAAAATGATATACTTGTTGAGTGGCAAAAGCAGAACTTTGGTAAAGTGTGTGCATTGCCTTCTAGTACTGAAAGTGCTGCAAATATAAAGCATGATATTGATGTGAATTGCTTGGATGATGATCTTGTAGAGAAATGTGAATTTAACCATAGCCTTGAAAATTTTCTTTCTAAAAATCCCATTGAGTTAGTAGCTTCTAATAATGTTGAGAAAGGCTTTAAAGTTTCAATTGATAAAATCATGAATATCAATAAGTCTTTCCAACAAGTTTTATCTTGTGATTTACCTCCTGATTTATCTTGCATTGTAAATAGTAGTTTGCATAAATCTTTTTGTTCTTTCTTTTCTTCCCCTGCAAACATTACCTCTTGTGAATGTGATAGTGATGTACTGTACTCCAACAACTGTCAGTTGGATTCTTCAGCTTCCACTTCACATGAGCTTGAGTGTTTCAAAAATTTAAATAAAAATTTGACTCCTACTGATGGGAGTACTATTGATTTCCTTGGTTGTGATAGTTACTTGGAGAGATTAACTTCTAAGTTGTCTTTATTTCATTTTTATCCTCTTCATGTTTCTATTTCTGGATGTGGTACTGCTGTTGGTTCTACTTGCTTGCAGGACTCCACACCACCTCTACTAAGGAAGATCAATAAAGGAGAAGTGAGCATATGGAAGAAATGCATGTTTCTCATCCGGGATGAGAACTTCTCCTACAAGAGTTTGAAGAGATTTCGTTCTCAAGGTTGTCCCTTTCCTTCCTTAACTCTTATCTTTTGAATTATTTGCTTGTTTTGTGAGATAAGTGTGGGGGAGGGACATAGCCAGTAGTAAAAGTAGTTTGTTTTCTTTTCTTTTCTTTTCCTCCCTTTTTGGTTTTGGTTTCTCTTGTTTAGGGTTACACTCGAGTTTTGCATTGGGGACAATGCAAAGTTCAAGTGTGGGGGAGAGATTAATATTCAGTGATTGTGTTGTGTTTTTCTATGTCTATTGGAAAATCTGGTTTTCTAAAAATTTTCAAAATTTTGATTGATTTTTGAACTTAATATGAAGATTTTTGAGTTAAAATTTTTGAAAATTTTTGCTTCAAGTAACTTACACTTGAATTTGTGTATTCTTGGACTTTGGTAAATGTATATGAACTTGTATTGATACTCATGAGAATTGCTATTTGTTCAAAGTTGATTGTTTTAGTTTCATTGGTCACAATTCTTCAAGCTTGCTTTTATATTGATTGAGTTAATGCATTGTGATTAATCTGGAGTACAATTAATCTTTGTGCATGAGCATTTGAGATTTAGCCTTGTTGGAAGATTCTTTGAGCCTAATTTTCATTCATAGTGAGTTGCATCCACTTACATTTTCCACTTTCTAGAACTTGTTCCAATTCTTAATCAAGACTTAGTTGTATTAATGTGATGAGCATGATAGAGGCATTCTTTTCTAAACCCTTACATTCCAAACACAAACCCACATGATTTTATCCATTGCTAACCATTTGAGCCTTCATCTTTTCTTAAGTGCCAAGAGATGCATTATACATTCAAGTTTCCAACATTTTTACCATTACATTCATGATGTGTTAAACTTTGTCTTCTTGGGTTTTGAATTGCAAAAAAAAAAAAAAAGAGAAAAGAGAAATAGAAAAAGGCAAAGAAATAGAAGAAAATGTTTAAGAAAAGCCAAAGAAAGAAAGATCAGAATAAATGGTACCAAAAGAACAAAAATTTTGAAATAAGGCAATTCATTGGTGGTTTGAAGAACAAAGTTGTGCTTTTAGAGAAATAGAGTAAATGGTAGTTGGAAACCTTTTCTAAAATGCTTGGTGCTTAATCATTTCATATCTGTTCACCTCATCTTATTTCATTTAACCCTTCCCATTATCATAACCTTAAAAGTCCTCTTGATCATTGCATTTGTGCATTAAAAGTGGAGAGGTAGGATTTTAACAAGCTTATGGCAAAGTGGTTGATTAAGTGGATTTGAGAGAAAATTACCCCAACTTGGTGAGTAGAGTGAAACAATTTATATCTTGAGTGTTTTCTCTTTTGCTCATTCCCATTGCATTGATTGTACTCTACTTTAATCCCTTCTCATTAACCTAGATCACTATGGATGCTTATTTGAAGAGTTGGATTAATGGCACTACTGCTTTCTTACTTTGAATTCATAGGGGTTCCCATTTGTATCAATACTATTCTCTTGCTTCAGTTTTGTATTGCCTTTGTCCAGGAGTACAAAGGTTTAAGTGTGGGGGATTTGATTTAGCCCAATTATTCTATGTTATTTCATATCATTTTAAGGGTATTTATCATAGATTTTGGCTCCTTTTGATGATAATTGTGCTTAATTTAGATTAAGAGTCCTTGCTTTGAGTTAGTGTCTTTTTGAGGTTAAGATTGTCATAATTGGTTATTAATTGTATTCAGTTGATTTCTAGGACAATTGATGCTTCAAATTGTTGCTTTTTATTGTAGGACAATTGAGAATTGGAGCAAAGATCAAAGACCAAAGGATGACACAACACAAGATCAGAGTATCAGCACTAATAGAGTTCGCCGCAGCGAAGAGAATCTTCACCGCGGCGCCAAATTGAAATCTCACCAGTAATCTCTCGGGCAGAGTTCGCCGCGGCCAACTTACAGCTTCGCCGCGGCAAAATCACAAGATTAGGCAGAGCTCCTCTCGGGCATGCTTCGCCGCGGCAAACTCTTCGTATCAGCAACGCCAGATCCGGATCAGAACGCGAAAATGGAGCTTCTAATCATATGATCCGACCCAGATGGACCCCTAAAACCCTTAGAAACCCTATTTTCGATCACACACTCCATTCCATCATCTACAACACCTCTATTCTCCCATCCTCTTGCCTCTCCACCTCCATCTTCTTCCCCATCCATTTCCTTCATCTTTCATTCACTCCATCTCAATTCCTTCCACTCCCAGCTACCATGGCCGACGGATTCACTTCAGTTAGAGCTTTTCTTGAAGCTATGGAGAGCTAGGGTTTATCAACTCTTGAAGAATGGTGGTGTGGCTTGAGTTCCTAAGCTTCAAAGGGGAGTTTAGTTTCAGTTTGCAATTTTTAGCTATGATTTATGGCTTTCTAGGTCTAGGAGTTGTAATTTCTTAGTTAGGAACTTGGGACTGATACTGTAATTATTGGTTAATGATTACATTTGTAATTTGGATTGATTGATGTTAAACTTTGTGCTTAAATATATGTAGTTGCATATATGCTTATTGTAACTCTCATGATTCTCTCTTATCTTGCATAGTTGTGTTTGGATACTGAGTTGATTGTGTGTTTCATTCAGCCAATTGCATGATCATTCCAAAATTACACATTAGGGAAGCTTAACAAAGTTTTCATTAATGAGTTCATTAATGTAAGCTTTGGACTCAATGAGTTATTGAGGTTGTTATTAAGAAAACCTAATGATTTGTGAAACTCCCAATATTTTAAGTGAACTATGATTGCCATCAAAGCCATTTTCAAGAGATTTCCTATCATTCATTTCCATTCCATCATTATTATCTTAAAACACCAAAAATATAGTATCTTAGGTTTGTTTTCATTGCATTCAGTTTTGGATCAATTCATTTAAATCTTAAAAACCCAAAACCCCATTTCATTGCATTGCATGGCATTTAGTCTAGCTTAGGTAATTAATAAAGGCTCCCAAAAGTGAAACGACCTGAGTTTGCACTATACTGCATAGCTTGGATTTATTTTTGATTGAGAACCCCAAAGCGAATGACAAGAAAGGCTCTCTTTCACCATATCTGCTAAAATCATCTATAAATGTGATGAAGTACGAATAACCTCCTCTAGCATTTCTATTCATCGGTCCACACACATCTGTATGTATGAGGCCCAACAAATCAGTGGCCCTCTCACTGTGCCCAGTGAAAGGTGATTTAGTCATCTTTCCTAACAAGCAAGACTCGCAAGTATCATATGATTCAAAATCAAATGAGTTGAGAAATCCATCTTGATGGAGTTTAGAAATGCGTTTCTCATTTATGTGGCCCAGACGACAGTGCCAGAGGTATGTCGGATTCAAATCGTTTGGTTTGACCCTTTTGGCGGTTATGTTATAGATATTTCCATGATTGAGTTGTTCTAAATTCAATATATAATGATTACCATGCAAATCACCATGAGCATAGAAAACATCATTACGATAAATAGAACATCTACCATTCCCAGCAATGGAAGTATAACCTTCCTTATCCAAATAAGAAAGAGAAACAATGTTACTACTCAAAGCAGGAACATAATAGCAATTGTTCAAAACTAACAAAAGCCCAGTGGGCAAAACTAATTCATAAGCGCCTACAGCTAAAGCAGCAACCCTTGCTCTGTTTCCAACTCGTAGGTCAACTTCGCCCTTCTTCAGCTTCCTACTGTCCTTTAAACCCTGCACATTTGTACAAATGTGAGAACCACATGCAGTATCTAATACCCATGTAGTGGAAGTAGAAAGATGAATGTCTATAACATAAATACCTGAAGTGATAGCCCCGCTATCCTTCTTGTTCTTTTTCAGATCTTCGAGGTAGAGCTTGCAATTCCTCTTCCAATGACCAGGTTCATTGCAGAAGAAGCAGACTCCTTCCTTTGGAGGCTTTGCCTTCTTTGGTGCAGGCTTGGTTTGAGGATTGCCTAACTCTTTGGTCTTACCAGATGAGCCATGACCTTTCCCTTTGCCCTTGCCTTTGCCTTTCTTCTTCATATCCTTTCCTTTCTGAACCATCAAAACAGAACTGGGCTTCTTCTTAACACTTGGCTCAGCAGTTTTAAGCATCCCATGCAGTTCAGAAATAGATTTCTCCATGTTGTTCATGTTATAGTTCATGACAAACTGGTCATAACTTTCGGGGAGTGAGTTCAAGATCAAATCTGTAGCTAACTCCTGGCTCATGGGAAATCCAAGCCTTTCAAGGTGATCAATGTACCCTTTCATCTTTAAGACATGAGCACTGACTGATATACCTTCAGCCATCTTGCAGGAATGTAAGGCCTTAGTGGTCTCATACCTCTCTTGCCTTGCCTGTTACTGGAACATTTCCTTGAGATGGACAATCATCTCATAAGCCTCCATGTGTTCCAGATCTCTTTGGAGCTCTGGAACCATGGTGGCAAGCATCAAGCATCCCACATCGATAGAGTCTTCCTTATGCTTTGCGTAAGCATCTCTCTGAGCTCTAGGAGCGTTGGCTGCAGGCTCTTCAGGAATGAGTTGATCTAGGACATGTGCCTTTCTTTCATGCTTGAGAACAATTCTCAAGTTCCTAAACCAGTCAAGAAAGTTTGTCCCATTGAGTTTGTCCTTCTCAAGGACAGATCGCAACGATAATGTAGCAGTATTACTAGTCGTCATGATTCTACAATTAAAATATGCAATTGTATTAGCAATCTCCCACTAAATATACAACCCTCAATGCATTAATTAGTGGGCTAAGATCCATATTTGGCTTAAACTTAAGTCCGCTTTGGCAGGATCCTTAAAATTAAGTTATTTAGGTAGGTAACACCTTTACCAATTACATCAAATGTAACTCTTAGATGTTCATGGGATTCTATCATCATATGATCCGGCATGTCTTAATCCCATCTAATACCTTGAGACCCAAAACCGTTTTGTTAGTCTCAATTAAGTCAAACAATAACAAACATATGTGAGTAGCACCATTACTCTTGCTTATCTCCCCAAGATAACTTAAATGCACCCACTTTGGTGGAGGCTACAAGTGAGTGATCGAGGTTTTGACAAGTGTTCATTAATTGACGGCATTATGACTTAAGATTTCATTTAGAGGGCTTAATTAACTATCTGGTTTGCTAGAATGCATGTATCGCGGTTGTATCTCATACAAGTAATATGCATATAAAACATACATAGAGTAACATAATCATAAGATGCATGATTTTAAACGTGACTCAATATGGCTCACCTACCCTAAGTCCCCTCAAGCCAATGAGAGGAGCTCTCTAATAAGAAAAAGAAAATTACATAAAGAAACCTCATTTTTAACATTGAGGGGAGTGAGATGAGAAGAGAATGTACATCGAGAGATAGTAGAGGAAGGCACGACACGCAGGCTGTATTTAGAAAAATTACAACACTTGTAATCTAGAGCCATATTGTTCCCCATACCCAAACAGTCAAGAATCAATATTCATATTATGTGAAGGGCAATAATGTTACAAAACTAAAACATTCATACATCAAGAAAGGCAGTATAGGTTTCAATTCGGATTCCCTATATGTCATACATAATCTCCTACGTTCACAACAATTATCTTCAACATTCATAACGATTATCTTCGCACAATGATTGTACAATAGGCACGTTCAATTCAAATTACAGATTATACAACTATGCACATTCAATTCGAATTACAAAAACAACTAGTCAGACATAACGCACATGATCGACCAAGAAATTCAACATACATCATATGTATCAAACAACCGAACCTAACTTAAACACAGAACGGCACGGCTCTGATACCACTGAAGGGGATTGATAAACGCACAACAGAAATAAATTTAAAAAAAAATCAATCCCTTGCCCGGATTTACCGATCACGTTTAAGTCAGGTAGTAAGAAGCATTACCTTTGGTGTTCGATTTCCTGGTGGCTCGGTGATTCCGCCGTTCAGGATGCCTCTGCTCGCCTCCTTTGTCGTTCGAAGTCGACAACTCCGATCGGCTTCCTCTACCGGTATCCACACGAATAGCTCTCTAGTCACAAACAGCGTACTAGCGCCCTTTTGTCCGTCTAGGGTTTTCAGAGAATCCGTCCACTCTTATCTATCTTAGGCCGTCTCTTATCTGCTGGTGTTTTCACTCTCACGCTTAAAACCCTAGCTCCTCATATCAAATATATAGGATGCTATAGGTTTAATGAATAATATTTAATTTCAAAATTAATCCTAAATTAATTCCGAAATTAATACAATATCAAATATTGCCTAATCAGATAAGAGAACAATTAAATAAATATGGTTTACATTAAATCCGTCTCACAGATTTAATTCACCTATTTATTTAATTCAAAATAAAGATATGACGGAATTAATTTATATAGATTTAATTTATCCTTATAAATTAAATCTAACAATTAATATCTCTTATATTTATATAATATACATATACACGAATTTATATATATATTATTCATTGAATCTGGACATATCTTAGATTCAATGAATCTGGACATCATAACTCATGTTGGGCTATTTTGTGTGCGACCCTGTAGGCCCATATGAAGTTGGCAGTGGGCCATTAACTATAATGACTCACAAGTCGTAAGCGGTCTCTAGCAAGACATCACGACTACCTAAATCATATGAGGATCGTTGAACGATGTAACCTTTCATACAACCATATCGCGTCCCTTTTGTCACACGACATTTTGGTCATGGATGAGGCATGGAGAACGTCATCCTCCTATTCATGACCGTTACTTTCTCGATCCCTGAGTAGTCTGAGTATAGAAACGGAACTACCTTTCCATTATAGTATGGCCATACATTTCTCAGACTCACTCATCGAGGGGCCCGGTAATATCTCTCTACGAATGTGAGGGACAAATTCCATCTTGACCATTCACATTCCTCCGCATGAAAAACCACTAAGCCTGAACATAGTCTTTATGAACACTCGGTCAAAAGTGACTTTTGACTAGGTCAAAGCTAAGTGTTTCTCATGTAGGAATCCATGATGATCTCAGGTCAAAGGGCACAGTGACATGGTTTATATATAAGAGAAGCTTATGACTTAACCCATGCAGCTCTCTCATAGCGGGTCGGTCCAACACCTTGTACTCTTACAGGTGCCTATGACTTTAATTTATATCTCTATACATCTTTAAAGTCATACTGGTCTTATTTCATCTCTACTCCCACATAGATGACCGACCAGGGACATTTAGGATAAACCATGAGTTATCCAAGGATAGTCATCACAGTAAACATGCAAATAATATGATAACGTAATTAATAAATTCATAAATTAACAATGTTCATAGCAATATGATTGGCCCCTAGGGCACAATTTCCAACATAACTTTCAAACAATATCAATAAACTTCCTCTTGAATGTTCCAAGGTCCTAAACATAACCATATTGATCACACAATCCATTAGGACCAAGAGATTACATAAAGTTCAAGACTAACTTTCTTGAACTTAACTATTTTCTCTTATTTTTCAGATTAATGTTTTAGCTTTGTAAAAATTGTTCTTTTAGGCCAATCCTACACAATTTTGTCCAAGGAATCCAAATATCCATTTAGATTTATGAAAATCCAACTCCTCTCCTTCCAATCTATTTTGGTTGAATAGGGGAGGTTGAAAACCAAAAATCCCAACTTTGATTCTAATACTTCTAACTTCACTTTCTTAACTTGTTTCCACATAATTTTTCATTTTAAATCCATTAGAAGCCTTAGAATTATCAAAAACACATCCTAAGGGGAAGATTCAGATTTTGCCGAATAGCATCAATGGTTACCAAAACACACAATCTTTCAATTATCATCACAAAACCATTTGAATCAAGCTATAACCAAAGCCTTTCAACGGGATTTAACACCAAAACTTCCTTCCCCTAACCCTATACATTTCAGCCAGCACCTCATCTTAGGGGGGACAACATTTTCCAACCATCCAAACTAAGAAAACTAAGCAAGAAACAAAATAGAACAACCTACTAACCTTAGATCCAAGCTTGGTTATCGAAGGTAGGTGTCTTCCTCTTAGTTGGAATTCAAGAATTGCAAGAGCTTCCCCTCTAATAGTCATCTTGGCCAAAAATGTGAAGGAGGGAGGTGTCTATTTATAGCCAAAATTTTGGCTTGAACAGACTAAAATGCCCTTTGTTGCTAATAAAAAGAGTATGGGCAAACTTAGAAGCTCAAGTGAATTTTTACATCATCATTGCATCATCCTTACATCATTCTTCTAAAAGTGCTAGGTGTCAACAATTTGGTGGAGGAGAAGGGAGATTAAATCCTAACCATTAGATCAAAACTTAGTCCTTAAGTTTCCTCCTAATTTACTTGGCTCAATTTCTCCGGCTTTCTTGATGGCTTTTCGGAGCTCAGAAAATTATTCTGTCTACTCCATAAATTCTCTTTAATTCTAGAGAATATCTATTAATTTTCTCAGCCATAACTTATCTTGTAGGCCCCATTTAAAAATTATTCTTTAAAATGCCCTTTTAACATCATAAATAGCTTTTTAATTTATTAAAGCCATTCCACTAGCTTTTTTACTGCAGGACTAATTTTATAAATTAGTAAAACCTTTCAACCATTTAACCTCATTTTTGAGGTCTCTTGTTGTTTTAAATAACTACCTCAAACAATATACTTTTTACTAACCATAACCTCATAAATTCCATTTAAGCTGCCTAAGAGGTGTTTTTGTCATTTATCTTCACAAAAGAGTCTTAGAATTTTATTTCCTAATTTTTGGGATTTTCTTAGAATTTTCTGTATACTTTCTATTTTTACTCCTAATGACCGTAACTTACTGAATTTATGGCTTTACCCCTGCTTAGGCTCAACCTCATAAAACCTTCTCTTTGAGGCTTCTAACTTAACCTTTGGCCTATATCTAGCTTCTTTTCTCTTCTTAGGCCCTTGACACTTTATCAGAGTCTCTAGCTTTGATTATAATTCAGCCCTTGAAAATTTTTATTTTGCAGTTTAGTCCTTGAAATTGCTTTAACTTTCTTTCTCATTCTTGGGACTTCTGCTCAAAAGGGCTTAGTAGCCTACCTTCTTTAGGCTACTTCTAGGACTCCTAGGCCTAAATTGAGATGTGACAAAAGTTACCCACTGCATTAGACCAGGTGATCATGTTATGAAGGAAGTTAACGCAACTGAGTTTGTGGTTTTCAACACAAAGGTTAGCATAATGATATTGGGGCCATATTATTCACTATTTATTTTTTTTAATTTTTAGAACATAATGCATTATATATGCAAGCAGGGAACTCGTATGCTCGTTTTGTTGAAGTTTGATGAAGTTGTTGAGCAGTTCAACTATAGACTATAACACCATCATTTTAGACCACAAGTGAAGCCAAAACATGTCCATTGAAACCACATTGGGTGGCCTTAAGCTTAGGAAATTCAACTTTGAAAAATTAGTTTCTCAGGTTACTATTTATTTGGTAATCCTAAAATTTTAGCCAACTTTGAAAAATCATAACTAATTCTTAAAAAAATCAAAATGAAGTGGTTCCAATTTTTGTTTGAAGCTCTATCAACTATCTACATAAATAAAATATAAATTTGGATTCAAAGGATCTCAATTTGTATAGTTAATTCACCAAAATTTACTGTTTATTTGGTCAAAACTGTACTTTTCAAATTTCTACTATAACTTCGAAAATTCATAACTTTTAGCTCACAACTCCAAATTTAGTGATCTACCATTCTATTTAGAGCTTAAAATATGAAATTTAACCTTACCAAGTTTCACTGCTAGATTTAAATATTTGGGTAGAAAAGTCACGTGGGCAAATTTGTGATTTTTCAAGTATTTTTATCCCTTTTAATGCTTTATTTTCACTTCCTTCGACCATGATGCAACTTTACCCTTTTTCCTATCATACCAATCCATAATCTTACATGACATAACTTCTTAAGTGATGGGAGCGTAGGTCCTTACAAGAAATCCACTAAGTTATACAAACTCCTAATATTATCCAAAAGGCAATAATTACATGACATAATCATCAGCCTAATATAACAATTATTCCTTTCTAATGTCATCTTATCTTCCCTTTTCTCTCTTGATGATCCAACACCTATGGTTGTTATTGTATAAAAGAATGAGATTTTAAAGAAATCCCAATAGTATAAAACAAACAATAAAAATGTTAAATATACATGGTATATCATGCTACATGCATATCATTTTCATGCTTTCATTCATGCCATTATTATGCCAAGAAAAAGAGAGCTCATAATCATTTCATTCAATAACTCAAATATGCATAAACCAAGGCATAATATGCAAGGAGTTAAACATCTCATTACATAGCTAGCTTAACCATATCATGGCATAGAAACACATAGCAAACAAACAATACAAGTTAATGTTAAAATTGTAACTTCACGCTACCTTAATCCAAGTCTTGTCTTATGCCTTCCTTCCACTGATCTTGGAATCTTCTTGGCCTTAGAACAAAGCTTATTAATCATACAATAAAGGTATTCTGAATCCCAACTCAAACAACATTAGTGCCTTAACCTAACATAAACCTTAACTCTTATATTTGGTTTTAGGGTTTTTGTTCCATCTTTCTTAACCTAACTTCCATATGCCTTTCCTACGTGATTTCCCATGTAGAATCAATATTTAAACTTAGATTTGTCAAAATCTAATTCCTTCCCCTAGTTCTTGATTTGGCCAATTGGTATGATTAATCATGGTGGCTTGGAATTCCTTCATAATTCATGCAATACCACATGTTTCCAATAATTTTTCATCTTCTCATCCTTAAGCCATTCTCTAATCATGCCTATCAAGCCATATAATAATTAAGGTAACTGAAAATCACCTTGACTTGTCTTACTTACACCTTGGGGCCAATTTCAAAATTAATCCAAGGATTGTACTATAGGTACAAACCTCGGGTCGTTTCACTTGTGGAGTCGAAATTATGATCCTAGATTAACTAAATGCCATGGTAATGCAAATTGAGCTAGAAAAGGTTGGGGGTTTTCATTGAGACTTGCAATTAAGATAAAATGCAATAGAATGTAAATGTATTTTTGAATTTTTGGAAGATTAAGATGAAATGGATGGAAATCAAGTGCTGAATCAATTGGTAAAACCTCTTGAAAATGGATTCTTCGCAATCATAGTTCTCTTAAGGTGTGGGAGTTTTATAAATTCATTAGGTTTTCTTGATAACAACCTCAATAACTCATTGAGTCCAATGCTTACATTAATGAACTCATTAATAAAAACATTGTTAAGCTTCCCTAATGTGTAATTAAGAATGATTAATGCAAATGGTTCAATGCAACAGAAAATCAACTCATCATCAAAACATAACCATGCAAGATGAAGAGAATCAAGAAAGCTACAAAGAACATATATGTAACTACATATATTGAAGCATGAAATTCAACATTAACTAATCCAACTACAAATGTAAATCATCAACTAATGATTACAGATCAATCAAAGTCTTTCACTAAGAATTTACAAATCCTAAACCTAGGAATTCATAAATACGTAGCTAAAACTAAGATGAAACTGAAACTCCCCTTTTTAAGCTCTTAGAACTCATGCCAATCATCCATCTTCAAGAGCTGGAGGAAGCCTAGCCACTCATGGTGTGCAGAAACATCTCTATTGAAATTGACTCAGTGTTGCCCATGGATGAAAATGACAGTGGAAGGTGAAGGATTAGGGTTTTGGTGGGAGAGATGAGAGAAGATGAAGAGAAAACGTGGATGGTGGCTAGATGTCAGTGTGTGACCTCATTCATACCGAAAATAGGGTTTCTAACCCGAATATGACGTGTCTGGGTCGGTTAATAGAAGTGGGCAAGTCAATTTTTCCCAAAATGGTCGGGTCTGAATGTGCTGATACGAGGAGTTCGCCGCGGCGAAGGTTGGGTTCGCCGGGGTAAACCATGGCAGAGGCTCCTCTTTTGCTCTGTCTGCCTTGAATCTTCAACCCTGGCTCCAATCTTAGATGTCCTACACTGAAAAGCAACAATTTAAGGCATCAATTGTCCTAGAAATTAATTGACTACAATTAATAACTAATTATGATGATTTTACCCTAAAAAAGACACTAACTCAATGCATGGACTCTTAATCTAAAATAAGCTCAATTATAGCCAAAAGAGCCAGAAAATGCAACAAAACCATGGATGATGTAATCAAAAGATAAGAATAATTTGAGCTCAATCAAATTTCCCCACACTTAGACCTTTGTACTCCTGGACATAGCTCAAAAATAATTCAAAGAGATACTAGCACAAAGAGAAACACCACCATGCTTAAAGATGAAAGCAGAAGATTAGTAAGAAATTCTCACAAGAGTTGACAACAGTAAAACAAGGATATGCTAAGAAAATGGGCACAATGGATAATTAACCCAATAGATTGATCAAAAGAGATCTATCTCACGGATAAGTGTTTTGCTCTTAACTCACTTGTTTTGGGATTATTTCACTCTAAGTCTACTCAATCCAATTTCTACCATAGGCTTGTAATAATTCTACCTCTCCACCACGGGAAGCAAACTTTGCAAATCAAGAGGACTTTTAGGGGTCATAATTTGAATGAAGGCCAAATGAAATGAATAAAATGAGAATGAAAACGGAAACGAGTACAAGCATATAAATTATTAAAACAGAATTGACCTAAACAAAAATAAGGAGAGAAGCTACTTATTTTTATTTTTATTATTTTTATATCTCTATCTTTTCTTTTCTTTGCTTTTTCTCTTTTTCTTTTTCTTTTTCTTTTTCTTTTTCTTTCTCTTTTTTTTTTGCAGGATACAATGATGACAAAATAATTGCATGCATGTACTCAAGATGAAGGTGCAAAGGGGTTTACAATGGTAAAATGATTGGGTTTGTGTTTGGGAAGTGAGGGTTTGAAATCGAATGCCTCTATCATCTTTACAAAAATTGATTCACTAAGCTTTGATTAAGAATTAAAACAAGTTCTAGAGAAATATGAAATAAGCATATTCACTCAATTTAATAACTTTAGGCCCAAAAATCCTTCCAACAAGGCTAAAATCTCAATTAATCAATCTCAAGAGTTAAAAACCACATAGTCCTAATTTCAAAGCATATCATCATTTACTATCTGTCAAAAACATGAGAATAACTAGTCCAAGTTCAAACCTCATTTAAAAGCATGGAAAGTTTTCTAAAAGCACAAGTACAATTTGAACTTTCCATCAATTTCAAAAGGATGCAGGAGCATAAAGAATCTAAGTCAGGAAAAATTTCTGAAAAGCAACTGAAATTGCAAAGCATTTATTATTTTTTATTATTATTATATTTTTTTCTTTTTTTTTTTTTTTTTTTGGGGTTCGCTGCGGCGAAATCTCACAGAGAGCAAAATCTGGACATAGGGCTTGCTTTGCCGCGGTGAAACATAAGTTGGCCGTGACGAAGTATGGCCGAGAGCTAAATTAACGCTGACAAAAGGGGCTTCGCCGCAGCGAAATCAGATGTTTGCCGGGGCGAAAGGTGACAGAGAGCAGTATTCAGTGCAATTTTCAACTCTTCAGAAAACTAAGTTCAAAATATTCACAATTCAACCAATTTATCAGTTAAAAAACACCTCAAAATCAAATAGATGCATGGATGCATGAGAATTATTTGCTAGAATCCACAATAGGTCCCTCCCCCACACTTAAACACAACATTGTCCTCAATGTTTAAATCACTACAGGCAAACCAATCACAAAGTGAATCGGAAGTTGTGAAGCCCAATTGAAATTGAAGCACAACAGATCGAATTCACAAAAAGAAGGGAGAAGGTGATAGGTTGCATGCAAAACAAAGAGGAAAAGGAAAATAGCAGTGGGGACCAATGTAAGAGTAACAGCAAAATGAAAAGGCCATCAGTGGCTAAACAGTTAAACAACATCCAATGTGTCACAGAAATGCAAATACCAAAAAGCTTAACAAGTAACCAGCTACACCAACTCAAAAGAAACAAAAAGAACAAGAAACAAGATAAAACACAAAGAAAGAGCTACTGCTGTGTCCCAGTATCATCTGCCCCAGACCCAGATGGTCCTGCACTAGAAGTGACCGCTCCAGATGTCCCAGCTCTGCTCTGAGGGTCTTCTTCTTCAAGAGGTAGGATGAAGTTCAACCGGTCAGCAATCAGAGCATCTACACGACGGCGGTAACATCGGTCTCGATCATAAAGAGCATCGCGGTCCTTCTGCCTCTTCATTTCTCAGAAGAGGGTGACTCGCAACTGGTGGACATGGTCTGCCAGCTCATCGATATCATCAGCCAAGGTGTCTAAGGTGACAGGTTTAGGAGCTTCTGGATCTTCCTGTTCTTCTTGAGCTTCAGGAGCTGGTACACCGGCTACATGCACTGCGCCAACATCATAAATAGGGTAGATAGGTGGAGGTGGTCCAATGACAGCCTGTTTAAGGCAGTCATATCGAAACAAAGGGGCTGGCTCAAAGTAGCTATCATTGTTGTACTCAGGGACATTGGCAGCGCGGAAAAGGTCAGTGACTAGGTGGGGAAAAATGATGCTGTTGGTGAGTTTGGGGGTGTTGATGGCATCATGGAGGGCTGAGTAAATGGTGTCGGCTACATCAAAGGATCGGCTAGTCATGAGAAGGTAGACGTAAAGGGCTTGGAGCTTAGGAACATTGGCTAGGTGGGTGGTGGGTACTAGGTTGTTGCAGACAAAATGCAGCCAAGGGCGAGCCTTAGGTCGGAACTCGGATCGCTTAAGGTATTGCTCAAAAGTGCGGGGGCAATGCCAAGTGGCTCCGTCATGACACAAGGTTTGGACCACATCATCAAAAGGGTAGTTGTCTTTGTAAGCTGAATAACCCGAATGGCGACAAGGGGGAAGGCGGTAATGGAAACGGATGTTGTCAGCAGTAAAGGAATGGCGGACAAGGACATTGCGGAAGTCGACGACCATGGAGCCATGGAATCAGGCATAGGTGTAAAAATGGCGAACAAAAGCGTCATTGCCCATAGAACGCTCTTGGACCAAACCGGTCAATTAAGAGGCACGGAGCTGTCGGACAAAAGGGTGATCAGGGGGTCTAAAGGAAAAGGTCACTCCTTGAGGAGAGGTCTCTGGTCAATCTTTCGATATAACTCCTCAAAGGTATACTCATCCCTTGAATCAGATTCAGACACAGGCGCAAGGTTCTTAGTACAAGGCATACTCTGAACACAAGAAACAAAATACACTAAACAAAGACCAAACAAACAGCAATGAACACTACCCCAGAAAAACCAAAATCACAACCTAGACAGTAGCAAATGGCTATGTAATGATTCATAGGTTTTCAGTTTATCAAAAACTTTCAGAATTAAGTAAAGAGATTAAAGAAATACAAAATACACCATGAATCATTAGATAGCCTAAGAGCTACGTAACCACAAACTGATATTAAAAATAACCTAACCCAACAACACAATAGCAGAACAAATCAACAGACCAACAACTAAATAGAATTAAAACAAAAGAAAGAACAAAGGAAAAGAGGAATCATACCATAAGGTTAGCGCTGAATGATGAAATGCAGAGGAAGAGAAGGAGTGGCGACTAAAAACTGAAGAGGGAAGAGATAAAGGGAGAAGAGGAAAGAGGGAGAGTGGCGCTGGAGAGGAGCGGGAGGTGAGGTGTCATGAGGAGAGGAGATGAAACTGAAAGAATATAGAGAGAGGGGGTGACGGTTTCTAAATGATTGAAGGCGAAAAGGGGAGTTGGAATTCTTGGGTCGACATATTAGGAGAGATGAGGATCAGCAAGACCCGAACATTTACCTAAAATACCTTCAGGGGGTAAAGGTGTTACATCAGACTCAAGAACTGGGTAACCCTTATCTAGACACCAAGGACTGGATCTATACGATGACAGACATGCTTCCATATTTACCCTTCTGGGTATTTGAGTTCTATCACTTGAATCAGATGGTGGATTTAGGTGTTGAGGATTACATCCAACACCTTGAAAACTTTGTTAGGATTCACTATTTTTTTAGATAGTCATATCCTCGTAAAACTGAGGTAGGACTTGTTTTGATACAGCTAACCTGAGTAGGTTAGTCTGGCATGTTTGATGGCTATGTATGTTAAACTATATTGCTGTGACTAATGACTAATGCTTGAATGATGTATTATGAATGCATATGTTGTTAAATGAAATCCAAGCATGTTGTTTATTTTCTTGTTCCTCTATTATGCTATCTATTAAGTTAGCACGATGGTTCGAACCCGAAGAAAAGCTTTGCTAGAGAGACCCTTATGACACGATGTAAGGGTCCATCCTGATCCAATACGATTAATTTTGGAATGCTTAGAACCACAATAAAGGGCTATTAAAGGGTTGAGGGCAGTACAAGCTAGCCAGGAACAAGAAAAAGACGTCGTAATAGTAGCAGCAGTAGCAGTGGCAGTGGCTAACCTCCATAGGAGGCAGCCAGAGGAAGAAAGCTCAGCAACACAAGCAACAAAACAATTGCCTAGACCAGTAATGCCGGCAATAGACCCTGACAACATCGAGCAGTGGATGACTAGCTTTTGCAAGCACAATCTACCATCCTTCGATAGAGTGATTGACATCCAAGTAGTAGAGGACTAGATTAATTGCTTGGAAAAGATTTTCAAAGTTATGGACTATCCAACTAAGCAAAAAGCCCAAATGGCTATTTACCAGCTAGAAAAGGACGCCGATCATTGGTGGAAGAATATCAAGATTCTTCTAGATGCTTGAAACACGAGAGTGACATGGGAAGTATTCCTGGAGCAATTCCATGAGAAATATTTTTCGAGGTCAGTCAAGGATGAAAAGGAAGCAGAATTCCTAACCCTGAAGTAGAAGGATAACGAGTCATTTGATGAGTACTTAGCTAAGTTTAGATGTCTTTCTCACTACTCCAATTACCTGCGTTACTGAGATGATGAGGGGGATGACCAAAAAGATGGTCAGAGGACTAAAGCAGTCCTTAAAGGAGATGATTGCTCCCGGGCAGTTCGAGTACTTCAACAAGGCAGTTGAGGCCTGCCGAATTATAGAGAACAGCATGAACTATCATTTGATGATTGAGCCTACTTCCAAGTTAGAGAAGAGAAATTAGGGTGGCATCTCTTATAATGCCAACATGAAGAGGAAGAGGCCATGGCATAACCAAAAGAGTAAAAAGGGAGGCAAGCCCCTAAATAGCAAGAAATGCCCAATTGCCACAAAAGTCACAGTAATAGAACGTATATGGTCGAGCAAAACATTTGCTGCACTTGTGGCAAGTCTAGACACTTCTCAAGAGAATGCCCACAGAATACAGAGAAGCCAAGGTCACACACCCAAAGATGAGTATTTGTCATCACAGGGGAAGAAGCCTGGAAGTCTCCGGAAATGATCCAAGGAATGATCATTCTTAACAACTCCCCAGTGATTGCAATGTTTAATTAGGGTGCTAGTCATTCTTTTATTTTGTATGCCTAAGCTAAAAGACTTGGCTTGATTATGAATACGTTTCCTTATGACATGCATGTGTCCACACCAACACAAAAGAGGACAATTACATCCGATGGATGCTTAAACTGTATAATTGGTTATGAGCATTGTTAAGCTACCTTAGACTTGATATATATGCCTTCTATGAAGTTGATGTGGTGATGGCATTGAATTGGTTGTCTTTCCATAATGGCAAGAACAAGACCTTGATCCTACCCTCAAGAGAAATGGAGTTAAATCCGAAAGTTAAGTTAAACTTCGTAATAGATGCTCAGACAGGCAAGGTACAATGAATAAAGCTATGTAAGACTAGCAGAGGTTAAGAGAAACGTGTGTTTCGTCCTGATAAACCAAGAAAATTAATGGCGATAGATAGATACAAAGTAATTACCAAAGGAGGTGGTAACTTCCATCACTACAAACAAGGATTCTAGTCATGACAAACAAACACAATAACTCTCAGATGTTGAGGTGATATCTCAACGAGACATAACGACTTTTAGAGGTCATAGAGAGTAAGATAAGTAGAAGTCAGGAAGAGAGCAGTATCCACTATTTAGAGTTACCAGATTCCCCCTCAAAAAGAAAAGTAATGATAAAGAGTTAAATAAGACAGTTAGGGGTTGAGTCTTTACACCAGTAAGAAGGTGTAAGTGGCAACCTAAGTTAGATAAACTCTTACAGCCTCGTTATGGCTAGGGCACTATGGTAGAGTAGCTATCTCAAGTCCTGGAATAGATGAATAGGAACTTTGAGATAGTGAAGTTAAGATAGAGAGCCGTAGTGAAATGTCTTAAGAATCAAGAAGAAGAGGATGAGACAGAAAGATGTGCAGGAAACTAGCTTGGAGGTTGGAATGTTCCCTTTAATGTTAAGAGATACTTAGTCGCTTGGGGTTTAGGTTGAGAGGCACCCTTTCCAAGGGATAAGGTCTTGGCTAGGAGTTTTCCTAGAGAGGGTGGGAATTGGTCCTCCAGATTAAAATTTACGTTGCTCAAGATGGAGGAAGGTATCCTATCTGAGCAGGAAGGGGAAGCAGCCGAGGCAAGGCACGCGGAGTTGACCTTACCCAATGAAAGTATGACTAGCCAAGAACGAAGCTAGGCCTAGATGTATCTAAGCTTAGCAGAGTACTAGAGTAAGTAGAAAGAAGAAAAACCTCAAAGTCCTCTACCTATGATTTCTAGAAGCAGTTGCGAATAGAAAGAGAGGCTCTCTTTTGGAGGGATAAGATGTCTGGATGGCACTCTACGGACATAGCAACCAGTAAGAGCTTATACTCTTTACATTGAAATACCAGGCATTATGCATGTTAGAGTAATCTCATACTGAAACGTAAAGTAGAGGAAAGAGAAGTTGCTTGAGTCCTCTCTCTATACAGTTCTAAAATAGTAAGAAATGCTAAGAGCAGCTGGAGGAATAAGAGAACTCCTAAGATAGATTGGCCTAGGTACCTAAAGAGACAAATAGGTGGCCTAGGGAATTGATATGAAGTCTAAGAGAAAGGTATTGGTTCTTGGAACAGTTTTGGGGAATTATCAGTTAGGTGACTAACTGAGTGAAGGTGACTTTACTTAGTCGTATGGTCTAGAGTCTCCCAGAGATCTTAATGTAACTCAGACTAACAATAGTATTCCAGGGTTATAGTAGATCCTGAAAAGGCTTATGATAGAGTGTAGTAGCTCTCGAGGTCATGGTAGACTGAGCCTAAAGGAAGTGGCTAAGCCATAAAAGTAAAAGTATATTACCTCTTTGGGAAGATGAGGACCAGGGATGAGTTGGAGATATGGAAACCTCCTTTAGTTGAAAACTGGTACCAAAAGAGTACCTATGACTCTCTTCCAGATAACCTTATCATTGATTAGGATGGGTTCAATTTCCTTCTAATTAACAGAGAAAAGCTAAGGTTAGAAGAATTAGAGCCACAAGACTTGAAAAAGAGACATTCAGGCTAGCTCTAGATTTAGAAAGAACCCCTTGTGATACAAAGACAAACTGAGTATTGACAGGCAGATCCTTGAGGCTAAAGTCCAAAATATAATCTGAACAGACTTGACCAAAGATAGAACAAGAAGGGTCTAAGACAACAAAGTACTAGGGTTGAGCTTATCAGCAGTAATGCCTCAGATTCCTGTTAGTACTGCTCAGTTAAGCGTGCTCAGACAAGAGTAGCCCGATGATAGATGACCCTTGGGAAGTAATGAAAGAGTGTGCAAAAGCCAAAAACGTTAGCCATTTTTTGCAAGAATGTCCTAATTCCAATAAAAATGGAAGATAAAGTTAAGAAAATTGTTAGACTACTTAGCGTCCCAAGCAATATTATTTTGAACAGAAACCCAAGATTTACTTCAGAGTTTTGGAGGTCCTTATAGAAAGAAATGGACACTACTCTTAGATTTAGTATAACCTAGCATCCATAGACAGATGGTAGACAGTGAGAACAATTCAGACATTAGAAGATATGCTATTGGCATGTGTTCTTGATTTCGATAGTAATTGGGATACGTACTTACTGTTAACTGAATTTGCCTACAATAATAGTTTCCATTCAAGTATACAAATAGTGCCATATGAAGCACTCTAAGGGAGGAAGTATAGATCTCCTTTATACTGGATAGAGCCCAGTTAAAGAAGTATGTATGGTACTGATATAGTGGATCATACCTCCCAGCAGATTAAAACTATTCAGTAAAGACTCCTAACGGCTCAATGTAGATAAAAGAGCTATGCAGATACTAGAAGGAGACCGTTAGAGTTTGAAGTTGGTGATCATGTTTTCCTTAGAGTGTCACCAACGACAAGAGTCGTTTGATTCCTAAAGACTAAGAAATTGAGTCTGAAGCACGTTGGACTATTTTAAATTTTGTCCAAGGCTAGACTAGTAGCTTACAAGGTGGGCCTTCCCTCGAATTTAAGTCAAATTCATGATGTCTTTCATGTCCCCCAAATTAAAGAAGTACCATCCAGACTCGACACATGTCATAAGCTATGATGACATTGTGCTCCAAGACAACCTATCTTTCGAGGTCGGACCAAAGCGAATAAGTGATCAAAAGGTCAAACAACTAAGGAACAAGCAGGCTCCACTAGTCAAAGTAGTCTAGAAAGGTCTTTCATCTAAGAAAGCTACATGGGAGATAGAGGCAGAGATGAAGGAAAAGTATCCCGAGCTTTTCCATTAAGTTACACTTTAAATTTCGAGGACGAAATTTATTTAGGGCGAAAAATGTCACATCTAGCAATTTGGTATCTAGAAATAAGGATATTCCTAAACATTTAAAGGCCAAAAATGATAAGGAGAAATAGAAGAATTACGTGGAAAATAATTAGCATGATTTTCCAAGTCAATTATGAAATGTTTGACTAATTAAGAAAAATTGGTCAAGAATAATTATGAAAAAAATATTTTCAAGTCTCAAAAAATTAAGAAAAAATAAGGATAGTATTTTGTGAGAATTATATAAGGTTATATTATTTGTTTTATGGCCAAATTACCCTTGGAAAAGTTACAAAGGAATTTAAGGGTGATTTAGGCTAATTTGAGGCCTTTTATTTGGAAAATTCCAAATAAATATTTAGAAGGAGAATAAAATCCCAAGTAAATTCCTATGATGTCCCAAGAAAATATAAGAGATTATGGGATTAAAAAGAGACCCTCAAATATCCAAGATTTTTCTTAATTCTTTGGACAAGTGAAAAAATCATTAAGGAGAAGGAAATTAGTTTTCCTTTTTATTTAATTAATGGAATTTGTGAATTGAGACAAAAAGGGCATTTTGGGAAGAAAAATTAAGGAGAATAATTTATGAATCTAACAGAAAATAATTACAAAGGTTAGAGTACTGTAATTATAGAAAAGAAATTAAATTCGAAACAAAAATGTACCGACAAAGTAAGAAGTAGAGTCTTACACTTTGCTTGGCCTACAATTTGCCACTTGTCAAGCCACCAATGGAGAGGATTTAATGTTGCCAAGTATCAAGCCACCAATTGAGAGGATTTTGACTTCTGAAAATTAATTACTTTTAAATTAAGTTAATTAAGAGAGAGATTCAAGATTGATTGAGCTCAAATTATTCTTATCTTTTTATTACATCATCCATGGTTTTGTTGCATTTTCTGGCTCTTTTGGCTATAATTGAGCTTATTTTAGATTAAGAGTCCATGCATTGAGTTAGTATCTTTTTTAGGGTAAAATCATCATAATTAGTTATTAATTGTATTCAATTAATTTCTAGGACAATTGATGCCTTAAATTATTGCTTTTCAGTGTAGGACACCTAAGGTTGGAGCCAAGGTTGAAGACTCAAGGCACAAAGCAAAGAGGAGCCTCTGCTATGGTTCACCGCAGTGAACCCCTCATATCAGCACATTCAGACCCGACCATTTCGGGAAAAATTGACTTGCCTACTTCCATGAACCGACCCAGACATGTCATATTCGGGTTAGAAACCCTATTTTCAGTATGAATGAGGTCACACACGAAGATCTAGCTACCATCCACGTTTTTTCATCATCTTCTCTCATCTCTCCTACCAGAACCCTACTCCCTCACCTTCCACTATCATTGTCATCCATGGGCAACACTAAGTCAATTTCAATAGAGATGTTTCTGCACACCATGAGTGGCTAGGCTTCCTCCAGCTCTTGAAGATGGATGATTGGCATGAGTTCTTAGAACTTAAAAAGGGAAGTTTCAGTTTCATCTTAGTTTTAGCTATGTATTTATGAATTCCTAGGTCTAGGATTTGTAAATTCTTAGTGAAAAACTTTGAATGATCTATAATCATTAGTTGATGATTCACATTTGTAGTTGGATTGGTTAATGTTGGATTTCATGCTTCAATATATGTAGTTATATATATGTTCTTTGTAGCTTTCTTGATTCTCTTCATCTTGCATGGTCATGTTTTGATGATGAGTTGATTTTCTGTTGCATTGAACCATTTGTATTAATCATTCTTAATTATACATTAGGGAAGCTTAACAATGTTTTCATTAATGAGTTCATTAATGTAAGCATTGGACTCAATGAGTTATTAAGGTTGTTATCAAGAAAACCTAATGAATTTATAAAATTCCCACATCTTAAGAGAATTATGATCGCCAAGAATCCATTTTCAAGAGGTTTTATCAATTGATTCAGTACTTGATTTCCATCCATTTCATCTTAATCTCCCAAAAATCCAAAAATACATTTACATTCTATTGCATTTTATCTTAATTACAAGTCTCAATGAAAACCCCCAACCTTTTCCAGCTCAATTTGCATAACCATGGCACTTAGTTAATCTAGGATCATAATTTCGGCTCCACAAGTGAAACGACCAGAGGTTGTGCCTATAGTACAATCCTTTGATTAATTTTGAAATTGGCCCCAAGGTGTAAGCAAAGACAAGTCAAGGCGATTTTCAAGTAGCGCCGTCGCCGGGGAGCCAAGAAATTGGTTCTCTAGGTTAGCTTGTGTCATTGGGTTGTCAATTGAAGTTTTGATCCTTTTAGGTTGCATTTTAGTTAGTTTAGTTACATATTTGTTCATAGTATAGGTTTTCATCTTGCATAGCATCAAAATTTTTGGAAATATAAACAAATATACTGATTTTCTACACTTTCAGCATTTTCACTTTGCATCAGTGGCGTCCAGTAACTGATAAGCTCTCTGTGATAGTTCGCCGCTACAAATTTTCTGAAAAACTGAGGGATTCCTCTTGGGATACCTTTGCTGCGGCACACTCCTTCTTTTGCTGCGGCAAACTTTCTGCACTCAGCTGTCTGTTCACCTCTGTCACCTTTCGCCGCGGTGAACTATCCTGAAAAGTTTTGAAATTTACACTTTTTGCTTCTTTTTTTGTGCATACATACTCATACTTACCCATACACTTGCATCCATCACAACTCATACTTTTATCTGACTTTGTGTGCTGCAAGTTAATTTTGTTTGCTCTTTCTCTTGTGACTCTTTTCTTGCATGCCACGAAAAGCAAAACTTGTACCCTTTAACCCTGAGATTGAGAGAAGACTCAGAGAGATAAGAAGAGAGAAAAGAGTTGAGGGGACAAGCGAATTAGTGGTTGAACAAGAAAACATTTCTATAGAATCTAGCCTATCTAGTAGTGAGAGTGAGCCTACTGATCAAGAGATAATGGCTGATTTACCACCTAACCACCCTAATCCTAACCCCAATGCCAATCAAGTGAGGAATAGAAGCAATGGAGGGAATGGAGAACAAGAGAGAGTGGGAGAAAATAATGTGAACCCTAGAAGAAGAACAATTAGGGAAGCAACCACATCTGATGTCAATTTTGACCCATTTACTGCCGCTTGTCCAAATTTTGAAGTTAATTTTGAAATTAAAGGATTATTGATTAACTCCCTTCCAAAATTTCATGGCTTGACAGGAGAAAATCCATATCTTTATTTGCAATCCCTTTTTATGATCTGCCCGAGTATGAAGCCTGTGGGAGCATCGTTAGATCAAGTGCTATGGAAGGTTTTCCATCTATCATTGGAGGGCAAAACTAGAGAGTGGTATATGAACCTTCCAAGACACGTAGCTGATGCATATCACAGTTGGGGAACTTAAGGAAAGCATTCTTAGAGAAATACTTTTCGGCTTCTCGTACTTCATCAATGAGGAAGGAGATCTATTCTGCCAAGCAAGACTATGACAAATCTCTCTATGATTATTGGAATAGATTTCAGGACATGCTTTCAAGATGCCCACATCATCAAATTCCGGATGAACAACTGGTGCAGTATTTCTATGATGGGTTGAAGAACCAAGAGAAGGGTATGTTGGATGCTGCATCAAGAGGATCTTTGATAGACTCCACTGCTGAGGAGGCTTGGGATTTGATTAAGAAGATGGCCCTGAATCATCAACAATACAGTGTGAGAGATACTAGAGGAGTGCATGAGATGGGAGCTGCTTCGATGCACAATAGGAGAATGGACACTTTGGAGTCAAAAGTAGATTCTTTGGAAAGCAAAGTGACCTCTTAACTGTCTCTAATCACTACCAAATTGAAGAACGTGAGTGTGCATTGCCCACCCACTCCCATGGACATTACAGCGCCCAGTTGTGAAACATGTGGCTCGGTTATGCATATTTCTAGCATTTGTCCAGACCGTTATAAGGAGGTATCTACAGTCTACCAAGGTTGTCCAAATCAAAAGTGGGACCTTTACTCTAACACTTATAATAAGGGATGGAAGGCAAACCCTCGATTGGGTTGGAGGAATGATGATAGTAGACCTCCAAACAGATTTCAGAAGAGTGGAGGAGCTGGTCCATCTTCAACCCAGTTCCAAAACCAATCTCAAGCCCTAACCGTCCCACCCAAGGATGATACCAACTAACTCCTACACAATATGATGGCCTTAATGAAGGAAGAAAGGGCTGCTAACACTACTTAGTTCAACTCCTTAGCCTCACTAATTCAACAAGACTCATCCAAGAATGATGCTAGATTTAGTGCTTTGGAAAAGAGGATGGAACTGTGGGAAACTAAGTCTGAGAACATCAACTCCTATGTAACTCAATTGTCCAATAACATGAGCGAGCAACAAGCAAGGAGCAGTGGCGCTATTCCCTCCAACACTGTTATCAATCGTAAGGGCTTGAATGCCATTACTCTTAGGAGTGGGAAGCAAGTGAATTTTAGAGAAGAGGAGGATGAGCTTATAGAGGAGGAAATCTTGTGTGATGAGCTGCCACAAGCATCTTCAAAGGTCAAGAATTCTGAAAGCTCCAAGGAGATGAGGCTAAAGTTGAAAGAAGCCCCAAAAGAACATGATGGCAAGGGTAAAGCTGTGGAATTGGAGCCAAGCAATCATGGAGCCTTAAGCAAGTAAGGTAAGGAGGTAAACATCAATGAACTACCTTTCCCTCATGCTTATTTGAAAAATGTTAAAATGGGTAAGGAGAGGAAAGATCATGAGTTGTTTGAGACATTTAGGAAAGTAGAAGTGAATATACCCTTGCTTGACCTGATTAAAAAGATTCCTAAGTATGCTAAGGTCTTAAAAGAATTATGTACTCAAAAGAGGAGATTTAAACCTAATGAAAAAGTCCAATTACCCTCTAATATGTCTGCATTGTTTAAACCCCAAATTGCTGTAAAGTGTCAAGACCCTAGATCTTTTACTCTCCCTTGCACTATAGGAAAGGTTACTATAAGGGGAGCCCTATTAGATCTAGGTGCAGCAATTAATGTCATGTCATGCCTAAGTCCGTATACACCTCTCTAGGAGTCAAGACTCTTAAGTCTACTACTGTTGTGCTCTGTAAGACCCTTAACCTCAAAACATCATAACTCGTCATAAAACCACTACTATGGTAGAAAAGGAAAGCTGTTAAAATGAGCTACCATAGTAGAAGGAAAATTTCATACTTTTAGAAATTGACTTTCAAACTCGGGTCAACCCGTAATCCATTGCATGCAACTGAAATCATTCATTTACATCTACTGGGCCTCCGAGCCTCTGGCCCGGGTAACAAAACACATCACATCAGCCCATCTAAAAGATTCCCAACAAAATAATCCAAAGTTTCATAAGACACTAACAATTGCCTCCGGCCAACCAAAATAAGGAGATACATTCTCTCCAGTTTACAATAAGGCCGGGTAATCAAATATTTCAAAAGCAGTCCTAAATGTGGCAATATATACTAGCCATACATATACAAGTGCTAGAGGCCTAAAGCTAACCAAGCTCAAGCCTCTGCGTCTCTTCCTAATGGCCCACGCCCGGAACCTTCACCTGAAAACATTGTAAACCATGGGGTGAGACAAAGTCCCAGTAACCAACCTTTCCAATACTAGGTACTACTAAATAGGTGCTCGTGAGGTGTCAAGTGGGGCAGTTCACAAATAATATATAATGATAGCCACAACAATTCATGCAAGTGCAATGATGCAATCCCATCAACCAAATCCCTCACTTTGGGGGATTTTCAGGAGCCGAAGCCGGCCTATCCCTCACTATGGGGGACGTAAGGAGCCATAAAAGGCTTATCCCTCACTCTGGGGGACGTAGGGAGCCAAAAGGCCTATCCCTCACTATGGGGGACGTACTAAGCCAACCATCATGCATTAATGGAGGGCTTACCACGTGGTAGTAACTATCAAAAACTCTCACCAATTCCCAAATCATAATCAAATAGTAATTGAACATCTCATAAGTAACTTCATTCAGTGGCATATCCTTCACAATTTCAAGATTTCATTCATCATCAATCAAAACCCTACAAGACGGTTTTCCCTTTTTATATATAACATATAGTTTGAACACAATTACTACTTGGAGCACAAAACACAAATCTACTCACAATACCACAGAAGCAAGTACTAAGGATTGGAAAGTGGTTACCTCTCGCCTGAGCAAGGAATAACAAACCGACAATGTGGCCCCGTACACCACCAAGACTCACAACCGGTCTACACAAGTACACAAACACACAACCATCATATATTAGCTTTCAAACTAATAATGTGGCCAAAACAACACTTGGGGACACAAAATTCCTATCTCCCATCAAAACTCTACCCAACTCAAAGGGTATAACTATCAAAACAACACTCCAAAGTCCTAAAAGTCTATTAACACATCAAGCCTCCTTCCAAGCATCAATTAGAGTTCAAACCTCAAGGACCCACTATAGGAATTCAACCTCCAACATCCCATTTGAGCAATTAAGGTTCCAACAACAAATCTAAACCGATTAAACATCCAATTTAACCCTCCTTAACATAACCCAATTCACAAAACTCAAAATCAATCTCTACATTATCATCCTCAATTCCAAACCTCCCATTTCCATAAACCCTAGCTTCAAAAACTCCAAGTTCTTTAAATCTAAGAAAAATACACCGATTAAATACTTAGATTAACCCAAAGGAATCAATTAAACTCAAAACAATCGCTCAAAAACCTCAATTCCATCACAACTTAGAAAATCCTAGGGTTCCACCAAAAATCCTCAGAAATTCCAAGAAAGAAAGTAGATTAGAGGTTAAAATCACTTACTTAAGGTAATGGATCCTTAGAAATGTCCCCTCCAAGCCAGAAATTCGAAACCCTAGCAGAGCTCCTCTCTCCTCCTTTAGATTTTCTAATTTTCGCACACTGAACCCCTTCTGCAACTATATAGATTCGGGACCTTTCACCGCGGGGAACTAATCCCGAGAGGGATTACTCGCCTGAAAACCCGACTTCGCCGCGGCGAACTCCAATCTTCACCGCGGCGAAAGCTTCCCGAGAGGAAACTCTCGCTCGCCCAGAAAACATTTGCTGCGGCATACCCCTACCTTCGCCGCGGTGAAACCTTCCCGAAAGACAACCCTTACCTGGAACTCCCGGTGCGCCGCGGCGAACATACCCTGAGAGGGGTACGTTCACCTATTCCTCTAACATACCTTAAATCCAATCCAAACACCAAGATCAAGATTAAATCACTAATCTATCCTCAAAATCAACCAAAAGAGGCTATTAAAACCCGATAAAACTCAGGATGTTACATGCTCCAACTTGCTGATAGGACTATTAGGTATCCTGAGGGCATTATTGAAGACATTTTAGTCCAAGTTAAGGGATTGGTGTTTCCTGCTGATTTTTATGTGCTTGACATGTCTTCTGAACTTGTAAATGACACTACACTCATCCTTGGTCGACCTTTCTTAAGGATTGCTAATACCATGATTAGCATGAAAGAGGGCACCATAACTATGGAGGTAGGTGATAATAAAGTTTCTTTTAACATGTATGAAGCAATGAAACATACTTATGAGGACTATTCACTTTTGGGGGTTAACATGATAGACATTGCTGTTGAGGATGCTTGCTCTGAAGTCGAATTGTAAAATGACTCTTTCTATTCTGATCTTTACACTGATGATTCTATTGATGAGAATGAATCCATTTCTTCCTTTTCATCTCTTTACTGTACACCTTCTACTTGTTCATGTGGTGGAGATGTTACATGCCTTGATTGTACTGTGATTAATTGCATGCTTTCTATCCCACATACATTTTCTGTTTCCTCCCTTGACTCCAAGTTAGACTGTGATTCCTCTATTGTCAGTGATGATTCCCTTGGGGAAAGGTTTCCTGTTGTTGTTTCAGATATGGGGGAAGATGTCATGGAGAAGAATCCCTCTAAGGCGGTTGTTGTAGATCAACTAGAAGTTGGTTCAACGCTTGGAGAGGAAGTTAACTACAAGGCTGAGGAACTATCATTGGTTGAAGGAAAGGGGAGTAATCTGTTCTCTCTTGAACTTCATAAATTGATTCCTTCTATTGTGCAACCACCTACACTTGACTTGAAACCCTTACCATCTACTATGAAATATGCTTTCCTTGAGTCTAATGAACAACTACCTGTTATAATTACTAACTCACTGTCTGAGAGTGAGGAAGAGAGACTTTTGTCTGTTTTGAGGGAGCATAGAAAGGCAATAGGTTGGACACTAGCGAACATACCAGGAATTAGTCCTGCTGTGTGCACACATAGAATTTTGCTGAGTGAGGAATCAAAACCAGTGAGACAACCCCAAAGACGATTGAACCCTCTTATATTGGATGTAGTTAAGAAAGAAATTACTAAATTGTTGAGTGCTGGGATAATATATCTAATTTTTGATAGTGAGTGGGTCAGTCCGATGCATGTTGTGCCAAAGAAGAGTGGGGTAACAGCAGTAAGGAATGAAAGGGATAAGTTAATTCCTACAAGGGTTCAAAACTCATGGCGTGTGTGCATAGACTATAGGAGACTTAATGATGCAACACGTAAGGATCACTTTCCTATACCCTTCATTGACCAAATGTTGGAGAGACTAGCTGGTAAATCACATTACTGCTTTTTAGATGGCTTTTCCTGCTATTTTCAGGTACCCATAGCCCCCGAGGATTAGGATAAAACCATCTTCACATGCCCCTTTAGTACCTTCGCTTATCGAAGGATGCCATGGGTTACGTAACGCTCCAAGCACCTTTCAAAGGTGTATGATGGCGATTTTCAGTGACCTTTTAGAGCACAATATGGAGGTTTTCATGGATAATTTTACGGTTTATGGGGAGAGCTTTGATTAGTGCCTGAATAGCCTAAGGCAAGCTCTAGAGAGATGCATAGCCAAAAATCTTGTTTTGAACTTTGAGAAATGTCATTTCATAGTGGGTAGTGGCATAGTGTTAGGTCACCTCATCTCTAGTAAGGGAATTAAGGTTGATAAGGCTAAAATTGAAGTTATCTCATCTTTACCTTACCCTACCTGTCTTAAAGATTTGAGATCTTTTCTTGGACATGCAGGGTTTTATAGGTGCTTTATTAAAGATTTTAGCAAAGTTCCTTGCCCCTTTCTACTCTTCTTGAAAAGGATGTTGAATTTAATTTTGATGAAAAATGTAAACATGCCTTTGATACTCTCAAGTCTATGCTTGTTTCACCTCCTATTTTGACTGCACCCAACTGGAATTTACATTTTGAACTCTCATGTGATGCTTCTAATTGTGCAGTGGGTGCTATGCTTGGCCAGAAGGAGGAGAAGCAATCTAAAGTCATAGCCTATGCCTCTAAGACACTAGATCTAGCTCAAGTCAACTATACTACCACTGAGAAAGAAATGTTTGCCATTGTATTTGCTTTAGATAAGTTTAGACAGTATCTAATCAATTCTTGAGTGGTTGTGTATACAGATCATACAGCTGTCTGCTATCTACTTAAAAAGCCACAATCTAAACCAAGATTGATCAGATGGACTTTACTGCTTCAAGAGTTCGACATTGAGATTAAGGATAGACCTGGGGCAGTGAATCAAGTAGCCGATCACCTGAGTAGGCTATCGGAGGACACAAGGGGAGTAGATTCTTTTGACTTGACTTGTGACTCTTTTACCGATTCAGCTTTATGTTTTGTGGCTACTATAGAGCCTTGGTATGCTAATATTATCAATTATCTCATGTCTGGACTCACTCCTCCCTTTATGTCTAGATTTCACGCACAAAAGCTTTGTAGCGAGTCAAAGTATTACATATGGGATGCCCCTCATCTATGGAGGATGTGCAGTGACTAAGTGATACGGAAGTGTGTGCTGAATGAGGATTTTGAACCTATTATTTCAGCTTGCCATTCCATGGTTTGTGGTGGTCATTTTATTGCAAGAAGGACATCTAGGAAGGTCTTAGATTATGGATTCTATTAGCCTACCCTCTTCAAAGATTCTTTTACATTCTGTAGATCTTGTGACAAGTTGTGACACCTTATGTTTATACCAATTAACTTTTCTTGCGGAAGCATTTGGAATCACTTTTGAAGGCTACAATTGATGAAAAATCAAGTTCGAAAATTTTCATTTACGGGTTACTATTCATTGTCACCTTAAAATGTGACAAACTTCAAAAATTCATAACTAATTATAGAAAAATTGAAATTGAGTGATTCGAAGTTCTACAGAAAGCTCTTTGGATAAAATTTTGAGGAAAAATAGTTTCTGAACTGATTGCCTTGAAATTCGAGCTCAATTTCCTTTGAAAAATTTACTGTTCATTTGGTCATTTTCGGATTTTACTGTATTTTTGCCTAACTTTGGAAAGGCATAACTTTCTGCTCGGTTATCGGAATCGGGCAAACTACCCCTCATTTTAAATAGAAACATCAGATCTCTTTGCTTGCCAAATCTTATGACCTAACTCACTCGTTTGATAGGTCAAACTGAGCTACAAATTCACTGCTCCAGGACTTACGTTTTATCCCTTAACATCTCTTTAATTCTTTTTATTTCTTTGGCATACATAACATGGCCTTACTCTTTCCCGTTCATGCTCATACACTTTCATTTATGCCATAAATATTATAATTAAATACATGGTATCATTGGCATCCATAACATAGTTCACAAAATAGTAGAATTATACATATATCAACAGTCTCATCCATTAACAAGAATAATTCTCCGCTTACTTCTCCTTGCTTCTCATGCCATTATTGCCCATCATTGATTGACCTAAATGTTTGGTTAGGGAGGGGTGAGATTCGGGAGAATCTCAGTAGCAAACACTACCCATAAGCATGCAAGACATAATGCACATGCATGACATGTTATAACATTAACACATGAATGCCATGGAAAGTAAGCTAAAGCATTTCATGCTTCCATAACATATTGCCAAGGCAAAACATAACATAAACTTGCAAACATAACTTTGCAAACATTTCATCATAGCTTAGTCACATCATGGCAACACAATCACATCATGCAAGCATACATATCAAGCACACAGTATAGGTAAGTTCACTACCTTGTAACATGGCTTTCCCCTTGCTTTTCCTTTGGTTTCCTTGCCTTTCCAACCATGTGGACATTCCATCAACATCACCAAACATCCTCTTGGATGTTCCAAAGGTCCTAAAATAGTCACATTGATCATACAATCCATTAGGACCACTAGATTACATAAAGTTCAAGACTAGCTTTCTTGAACCTCAACCCTTTCTCTTAGTCTTAGGGTTTTCTTTCCAACTTTTCTAACATAAATCTTATCATTTCCCATCCTTAAGATCCATTTCTTGTCAATTAGGACCACTTTAGATGGCCTTAGATTCAAGAATACCAAATCTGGAAATTTGCTTCGCGGGTACTGTTCACGCAGAATTTCCAGAATTTTTGCTCAACTTTGAAAATTCATAATTAATTCTAGAAAACTCCAAATTGAGTGCTTCCAAGTCTCACTGAAAGATCCTTAAGTTAAATTTAAGGGAAAAATAGTTTCAGGAACCAGTTCTACGCCGAACAGTACCGGAACTGTACGGAACTCGAAACTCTTCCAAAAGTTCAACACTGTTTCCAGATTTCAAACCCTAACTTTGAAAAATCACCATAAATCGTACACATATCCAAATGAAGTGTTCTACCTATGGATTTAAAGCTCACAGAGTGTACTTTAAGCATGCAAAATTTCAGAATCAGATACGCACAGTAACTAATCCGAAATAGGCATAAAATCAGGTGCTATAACCACCACATACCGTGTTTTAGAGTTTGATCTGGCTTGGAACCACTTGGCCTTTCTTTCTCCCTCTTCTTTCTCTCTCTAGAAACCATTTTGCAAGAGCTTCCCCATGGATTCCTTATGCTTGGACGAAATGGTAGGGAGGGGAGGGGTATTTATAGAAAAACAGACCGAATCTGGACCGTTGATCTTAAAAATACGTGGCTCGATCTGGACCGTCCATTTTCTCTTTTGATCTTACGGTGACAAGTGTCCTATGACATCATGCTTACCTCATCATGATGACATCATGCTTACATCATCAAGCCACATGTCTTTAATCCGACCGCACACGTGCCTTGCATCCGACCGTACACGTGTCTTCCATCTAGCCGTACACGTAATATTTTCTTTTTCTCATCTAACCGTACACTTGTCACTTTTATGTCCTTTCATCATTTATGGCATTAAAATAGGGAGAAAATAAATGGAAATTCGTGCAAAAATATCTCCTTAATTATTTCTCCACCTATCAAGCCAATCTTGCACCATATCAGATACTTTTCGGGTCCTGACTTACCCTGTACCACCAGGACATGTTCTGACACTATTTTCTCATCTTAATTAAGTACATATATGGTGCCACCTTAGAGGAGCATAGATGAAAATAATTAGCTCTACTGACAGGCTACTTAACCTTACTGAGTCATGCAGTAGAGATTTCGCTATAATGGGTAGACAAAAGATTGTCTAAAATATTCCCATACTGCGTTCTGATTTTTATGCTGTCCATAAATATCTTCTGGTGACTCAGCATGATGACTCGTCGGTGTCATGATTACGCTTGATGACTCAGCATGCTGACTCAGCATCGTCATGATGGCTTTTAGATATTTTCTTTGGTTTTGTCTCCTATTTAGGGGACAAAATTATTTAATATTTGACTGGAGCATTTTATTCAGTCCAGAGCTCCAAAAATTCATCCAAAAATATCATAAAATTCCTCCTATTCTAGAGAAAATCTGTGAATTTTCTCAGGTCATAACTCAACCTATAGCCCCACTTAAAAATCATTCTTTAAAATGCCTTTTTTGGGCACAACTGGCTTTTAAGTATTCTTAAAGCCATTTTGCTTGTCTTCTAGGGATGAGACTAATTTTATAATTTTCTACAGTCTCTTAGATCATACATCCCCATTTTACCATAATTTTCTGAGGTTTCCTTATGACTCAAACAATTAAATCTACCTCTACATCTTAAATTGAGCCATAAACTTCTAAATTCCTTTTAAGTTACCTCAGGGGTATTTTCATCATCTCTCTTCACAAAAGAGTCTTAGAATATTATTTCCCATTTTCTGGGATTTTCTTAGAATTTTCTAAGTACTTTCCATTTTTACCCCTGATGGCCGTAACTTTCTGAATTTACGGTTTTACCCCTGCTTAGGCTCAACCTCATAAAACAATCTCTTTGAGGCTTCTAACTTAACCTTTGGTCTGTATCTAGCCTCTTTTCTCTTTCTGGGCCTTTGAGACTTTACTGGAGCCTCTAACTTTGATTACCCTTTAGCCCCTTAAAACATTCACTTTGCAGTTTAGTCCCTAAAACTGCTTTAACTTTCTTTCTCATCTTTAGGACCTCTACTAAAAAGGGGTCTGGTAGCCTATCTCATTTAGGCTATTTCTGATACTTCTAGGTCCAAAAATCAGGATGTTACAATTCTCCCCCTCTCAAAAGAATTTCGTCCTCGAAATTCCGAGTCAAACCTCTATTCTTACCCTTAATGAGAGGTTAACTAAGGAGAATATCCCCACTTATACTAAATTTTGACCTCTTCAACTTTTCATTATACTCATTTCCAGGTTTCAACCATGGTTCCATACTTACATAACTTGTCGTTCTATACTTTTCTGTCATTTACATGAGCATGGCCTTTGCTTTTAAGCATTTTGTCACCACTGCTCACCTTCTTCCTCTCCTTTAGGCTCATTCTTTCATAATAATACCATGACAGTGTGCCTGTCTTCATGGTATTTTACTACACCATGGCATTTTGGGTTCTCTTAATACAACCTTTATCTATTCTTTGCTGTATACCTTGCCATTCCTCTTTACTTTAAGGGCATATCTCCTTTCTTTCATTCATTAACTAGAACAGAATTGAGCTCAGTCTAATCAACAATAAAGGTGTCTGGAACAAGTCAAGGGTACTCTCTCTATATTAGTCCACCGCTGAAGGAGATTTCACTATCTTAAACTCATCTCTGGTCATCGTCTTCCCAAAGAGGTACTGTACTCTTACCCTTATGGCTCAGACACTTTCTCTTAGGCTTGGTCTTTCACGACCTTGGGAGCTACTGCGCTCTACCATAAGCCTTTTCAGGATCCATCATGACCCTAGAATACTATCATCAATCTGAACCATCTTAGGATCTCTAGGAGACTCTAGACCATAGAGTTGAGTAATAAAATAAGTCACCTCCACTCAGCTAGTAACTTGACTGATTATTCCCCAAGACTGATCACAGATATCAGTATTGTCTTCTTAGGCCTTACTCAATCCTTTCTGTCAACTCTTGGAATTCTTAGCCTTTCCATATTTCTTTAGCCCTTAGTTTTAGCTTCCTTAGGTCACTTTCCTTTCTTTGTGCCTTTCGAATTCCTAGGCACTGGCTCATCTCTAGGGCTTATTAACTTGCCATTGTATCAATGCCAGCCTGTCTTGTCTTAGGACTCTACAGTCCTTGCTGTCTCTTAATAATTTGGACAGCTTCGGGAGAGGACTTATCACATTCTCATTATCCTTCAGTATCTTGTAGTACCCTGTTAAGCTCAAAGAGCATCTGTTTGCATATCACGCTTCTATTGTCTTAACCAGTTTCACTCTCTCTCTCTGGGGTAAGGTTCGTCCTGTGCCTTGCCTCGGCTGCTTCTACTTTTCTTGTGGGAGGACAAATTGCTTTAATTGAAGCATCATCAACTCAACCACTTGCTTTCTGTTTCATTCCTTCAGAGGATAGCTTACTCTTACTAGAGCAGCGTCACTCTGATCTGGAGAACCACTTCCCAATCTTAGAGAGGTACTTCATGGTCAAGACTTCGCTTATATACAATCTCTTCTAGGGTACACTCCTTGAATACCATATCCCCATTAAAGGGAGCCTCTCCACTAGATTATTCAATCATGTAGGCAATGGCATCTATCTATAGGAATCTCATCTCTTAGATTCCTTAATGGCCTATGTACCATGGTTGCACGCTCTCAGATGACTTAGGGACATAAAAGAATATTGTTTAGTCCCTAACATTATCATGTATCTAAGCATCATCGAGCTCTAGGTATTACTAGGAACTTGCTTATCTCTCTCTGTTCATTAGTTCCCAATGCAACCATCCACTATCATGTTCTTATTCATTTCCTTTCATCTCTATCCTCAAGAGGGATCTTGCCTCACTTTACTCTTTCTAACTTTCTTTACCTCTTGACCAATTATTCTTATGGTCAGGTATTGATCACCATATTCTCATCACATTACACAGTGAATATTTAATCACTTTGCTGTGTGGTATCTAGGTCTGGCACCTAGGTCATCATTGACCCTTCATTCATTATCATTTACTCTCTGTCTCTCTTGGTTCACTATCCCTTAGGGATTTCTATCTCTATTCAGGGATTTGAACAAACTCAAACATCTCATCCTGTTACCTTGCCTCTATAGAGGTCACATCGATTACTTAAGGTACAGGTTGACATTCAGTTCCCTTACTAGGGCATTGACTTATACCTCTGACTGGCTTACTGTACCCTTAACCATTCATTTCTATGGTCATATGCTAATCATAAACTGACCATATTACACAACAGGCATTGACCATTAAAACACCTCCGTTGTGTGACATTCCAGTCAGGCACCTTTAACCAATCACCCGAGGCTAGGTTGTCACCCTGCTTCCTTATTTGGGTCTAGACTCCTATTCTTTACTGGCTTACCATACTCTTAGCCATTACCCTCTGGGACGTCTTTCAACTTTAACTCATTTCTTGGTCAAGCTCTCTCAGCTCAACCATTCCTCTCCTGAGGGGGAGTCTCTTAGCAGTGACTACCTATCTCTCAGGTTACTCTTTGTCATTCCTTACTTCTCTTCTATGTCTATTTCTTTGGAGAAAACACCTAAGCTTTCTGTAATCCAAATGACCAAATAAATTTATTAATGAACAGTGTAAATTATTTTCCTCAAAATTCAGAGCATAAAAATTTTAAATTTAAAATTTGTTCTGGTTGCCAGAACCATTTGCTCTGATACCAAAAATGTGACACCTTATGTTTATACCAATTAACTTTTCTTGCGGAAGCATTTGGAATCACTTTTGAAGGCTACAATTGATGAAAAATCAAGTTCGAAAATTTTCATTTACGGGTTACTATTCATTGTCACCTTAAAATGTGACAAACTTCAAAATTCATAACTAATTATAGAAAAATTGAAATTGAGTGATTCCAAGTTCTACAGAAAGCTCTTTGGATAAAATTTTGAGGAAAAATAGTTTCTGAACTGATTGCCTTGAAATTCGAGCTCAATTTCCTTTGAAAAATTTACTGTTCATTTGGTCATTTTCGGATTTTACTGTATTTTTGCCTAACTTTGGAAAGGCATAACTTTCTGCTCGGTTATCGGAATCGGGCAAACTACCCCTCATTTTAAATAGAAACATCAGATCTCTTTGCTTGCCAAATCTTATGACCTAACTCACTCGTTTGATAGGTCAAACTGAGCTACAAATTCACTGCTCCAGGACTTACGTTTTATCCCTTAACATCTCTTTAATTCTTTTTATTTCTTTGGCATACATAACATGGCCTTACTCTTTCCCGTTCATGCTCATACACTTTCATTTATGCCATAAATATTATAATTAAATACATGGTATCATTGGCATCCATAACATAGTTCACAAAATAGTAGAATTATACATATATCAACAGTCTCATCCATTAACAAGAATAATTCTCCGCTTACTTCTCCTTGCTTCTCATGCCATTATTGCCCATCATTGATTGACCTAAATGGTTGGTTAGGGAGGGGTGAGATTCGGGAGAATCTCAGTAGCAAACACTACCCATAAGCATGCAAGACATAATGCACATGCATGACATGTTATAACATTAACACATGAATGCCATGGAAAGTAAGCTAAAGCATTTCATGCTTCCATAACATATTGCCAAGGCAAAACATAACATAAACTTGCAAACATAACTTTGCAAACATTTCATCATAGCTTAGTCACATCATGGCAACACAATCACATCATGCAAGCATACATATCAAGCACACAGTATAGGTAAGTTCACTACCTTGTAACATGGCTTTCCCCTTGCTTTTCCTTTGGTTTCCTTGCCTTTCCAACCATGTGGACATTCCGTCAACATCACCAAACATCCTCTTGGATGTTCCAAAGGTCCTAAACATAGTCACATTGATCATACAATCCATTAGGACCACTAGATTACATAAAGTTCAAGACTAGCTTTCTTGAACCTCAACCCTTTCTCTTAGTCTTAGGGTTTTCTTTCCAACTTTTCTAACATAAATCTTATCATTTCCCATCCTTAAGATCCATTTCTTGTCAATTAGGACCACTTTAGATGGCCTTAGATTCAAGAATACCAAATCTGGAAAATTTGCTTCGCGGGTACTGTTCACGCAGAATTTCCAGAATTTTTGCTCAACTTTGAAAATTCATAATTAATTCTAGAAAACTCCAAATTGAGTGCTTCCAAGTCTCACTGAAAGATCCTTAAGTTAAATTTAAGGGAAAAATAGTTTCAGGATCCAGTTCTACGCCTAACAGTACCGGAACTGTACGGAACTCGAAACTCTTCCAAAAGTTCAACACTGTTTCCAGATTTCAAACCCTAACTTTGAAAAATCACCATAAATCGTACACATATCCAAATGAAGTGTTCTACCTATGGATTTAAAGCTCACAGAGTGTACTTTAAGCATGCAAAATTTCAGAATCAGATACGCACAGTAACTAATCCGAAATAGGCATAAAATCAGGTGCTATAACCACCACATACCGTGTTTTAGAGTTTGATCTGGCTTGGAACCACTTGGCCTTTCTTTCTCCCTCTTCTTTCTCTCTCTAGAAACCATTTTGCAAGAGCTTCCCCATGGATTCCTTATGCTTGGACGAAATGGTAGGGAGGGGAGGGGGTATTTATAGAAAAACAGACCGAATCTGGACCGTTGATCTTAAAAATACGTGGCTCGATCTGGACCGTCCATTTTCTCTTTTGATCTTACGGTGACAAGTGTCCTATGACATCATGCTTACCTCATCATGATGACATCATGCTTACATCATCAAGCCACATGTCTTTAATCCGACCGCACACGTGCCTTGCATCCGACCGTACACGTGTCTTCCATCTAGCCGTACACGTAATATTTTCTTTTTCTCATCTAACCGTACACTTGTCACTTTTATGTCCTTTCATCATTTATGGCATTAAAATAGGGAGAAAATAAATGGAAATTCGTGCAAAAATATCTCCTTAATTATTTCTCCACCTATCAAGCCAATCTTGCACCATATCAGATACTTTTCGGGTCCTGACTTACCCTGTACCACCAGGACATGTTCTGACACTATTTTCTCATCTTAATTAAGTACATATATGGTGCCACCTTAGAGGAGCATAGATGAAAATAATTAGCTCTACTGACAGGCTACTTAACCTTACTGAGTCATGCAGTAGAGATTTCGCTATAATGGGTAGACAAAAGATTGTCTAAAATATTCCCATACTGCGTTCTGATTTTTATGCTGTCCATAAATATCTTCTGGTGACTCAGCATGATGACTCGTCGGTGTCATGATTACGCTTGATGACTCAGCATGCTGACTCAGCATCGTCATGATGGCTTTTAGATATTTTCTTTGGTTTTGTCTCCTATTTAGGGGACAAAATTATTTAATATTTGACTGGAGCATTTTATTCAGTCCAGAGCTCCAAAAATTCATCCAAAAATATCATAAAATTTCTCCTATTCTAGAAAAAATCTGTGAATTTTCTCAGGTCATAACTCAACCTATAGCCCCACTTAAAAATCATTCTTTAAAATGCCTTTTTTGGGCACAACTGGCTTTTAAGTATTCTTAAAGCCATTTTGCTTGTCTTCTAGGGATGAGACTAATTTTATAATTTTCTACAGTCTCTTAGATCATACATCCCATTTTACCATAATTTTCTGAGGTTTCCTTATGACTCAAACAATTAAATCTACCTCTACATCTTAAATTGAGCCATAAACTTCTAAATTCCTTTTAAGTTACCTCAGGGGTATTTTCATCATCTCTCTTCACAAAAGAGTCTTAGAATATTATTTCCCATTTTCTGGGATTTTCTTAGAATTTTCTAAGTACTTTCCATTTTTACCCCTGATGGCCGTAACTTTCTGAATTTACGGTTTTACCCCTGCTTAGGCTCAACCTCATAAAACAATCTCTTTGAGGCTTCTAACTTAACCTTTGGTCTGTATCTAGCCTCTTTTCTCTTTCTGGGCCTTTGAGACTTTACTGGAGCCTCTAACTTTGATTACCCTTTAGCCCCTTAAAACATTCACTTTGCAGTTTAGTCCCTAAAACTGCTTTAACTTTCTTTCTCATCTTTAGGACCTCTACTAAAAAGGGGTCTGGTAGCCTATCTCATTTAGGCTATTTCTGATACTTCTAGGTCCAAAAATCAGGATGTTACACAATATTAGCCATTTGGGGGGTTGGGAAAAAGACATGAGATGCCTCAATAGCCCCTTCTGTTTTGTGAGATTTTTTGATGTTTGGGAAATTGACTTTATAGGACCCTTTCCTTCTTCCTCTTTGTTTGTATATTTTTTATTAGCTGTAGACTATGTATCCAAATGGATTGAAGCTTTACTTGCAAAAAAGATGATGCCCCAACTGTTCATAGATTTCTAAAATCACACATTTTTATAGGTATGGGATCCCTAGGGCTGTAGTGAGTGATCGGGGAATAGATTTTTGTAATAGGATAGTTCAACAACTTATTGTCCAAATTTGGTGTCACTCATAAAATCTTTACTGCCTATCACACCCCAACTAATGATCAAGCTAAAATATCTAATAGGGAAGTGAAGCATATCCTGGAGAAAATGTTTAAGCCTCCAAGAAGGACTGAGCTCGTGTTAGAAGAAGACTTATGGCTTACCGTGGGACTGCATACAATCACCCATTGGCATGTCTCCCTATTGCCTATTTTATGGAAAGCCATGCACTTGGCAGTGGCTGGAACACAAAGCATATTGGGCGGTCAAGCAGTGCAACATGAATATAGATCCTCTGGTATGGAAAGCGCTGCAATTGCAATAGTTGGAGGAGATTAGACTTGAAGCTTAGGAGAACTCCAGACTTTATAAGTAAAAGACCAAATTTGTGCCTGACCGGCATATCTTGAGAAAGGACTTCAAGGAAGGCGATAGAGTACTGTTGTACAAGGCTCGGTTCACTTCAGCAAGAAAATTCAACACCAGATGGGATGGGCCATACACATTCACTAAAGCGCACCATTTCAGTATGGTGGATCTGCTATATGAGGGACTGGGGCCAGATTCAAAGTTAATGGCCATCTACTGAAGCTTTACCATGAAAATAAAAAGCCTCTAATTCCCTTGTCTTTCTTTCCTTAACTCATTTACATGCTTTCGTTTAATTTTTAATCTTGCCATGTTTTGTGGCATTGTATGTTGATGAGTATGGGGGAGAACCATTTCAGTAGTATAGTAATGTACCTGTTGTTTGAATTCAATAAGACCCCCTGCAAGTTCTGATCTCTACCCTATCTCATTTTGTGCTTGTTGGTATTGTGATGCTTGTAATGAATTATATGAATCCGATTGATTGAGAAAGCTTGTTTGTGGTATATGCTGCTTAATCATGGACTTATTGAGCACCTTTTGATCTCTTTTGATGCACTTTAAAGCTTTTGAAGTATCCAGTACCTCTGTGGTTTGTGTGTTATGTTTCTGTTATTTGGGTGTTTCTGTGTTGTTCTGTGCATCTCTGTGACACTTCACCATGGCAAACCTAATCCTTCGCCGTGGTGAAGTGGTCCTGTCTGTTAGGTTGCTCTCTGTGACCTTTCGCTGCGGCAACTCTAGCCTTCGTCGTGGCGAAGGTCACCAGTTTCTAGGTGAAAACATCCTTCTCTCCCTTTGTTTTTTGTCTCGGGAAGGGTTCGCCGCGGCGAACTTATGCTTTCGCCTCGGCGAAGCCGCCGCTTCAGCACATCAGATTTTCCATTTCAACTTATTTTTCTTATCAAATTCCCTTTTTGCCCCCACTTCTGCCTCACCCATTCTATTATCTTAAACCATTACATCTTTTCCCCTCCCCATTCCACTAAACATCCCCTCCACCCCTCACTCCCTCTCAGAAAACGTCGGCACCCTCTCCCTCTCCTCATTCTTTCACTTATTCTCTCAGTGCCTAATCCTCTCTTGTGCCCCTTCTCCTCTTTTCTCTACTCTCATTCTCCCTTTTCTTTTACCTTTCTCGCCTCTGCTCTCATTTAGCGATGTCCCCTCCTTGGTTGTGGTATGTTTTCTCTCTTCCTTTGTTCTTTCTTTTCTTGTAATTCTGTTTAGTTGTTAGTCTGTTTATTTGTTCTGCTATTATGTTGTTGGGTTGGGTTATTTGATGTCTGATGGTAGTTACGTAGCTCTTAGGCTATCTAATGATTCATGGTGCATTTGTATTTCTTTAATCTCTTTACTTAATTCTAAAAGTTTTTGATAAACTGAAAACCTATGAATCATTACATAGTCATTTGCTACTGTCTAGGTTGTGATTTGGTTTTTCAAGGGGTAGTGTTCGTCGCTGTTTGTTTGGTCTTTATTTAGTGTATTTGTTTCTTGTGTTCAGAGTATGCCTCGTACTAAGAACCCTGCGCCTGTGTCTGAATCTGATTCGGGGGATGAGTATACCTTTGAGGAGTTATATAAAAAGATTGACCAGAGACCTCTCCTCAAGGAGCGACCTTTTCCTTTAGACCCCCTGATCACCCTTTTGTCTGCCAGCTCCGTGCCTCCCAATTGACCGATTTAGTCTAAGAGCATTCTATGGGTAATGACGCTTTTGTTCGCTATTTTTACACCTATGCCTGTTTCCATGGCTCCATGGTCGTCGACTTCCGCAATGTCCTTATCCGCCATTCTTTACCGCTGACAACATCCGTTTCCATTACCGCCTTCCCCCTTGTCACCATTCGGTTATTCGGCTTACAGAGACAACTACCCTTTTGATGATGTGGTCCAAAACTTGTGTCATGACGGACCCACTTGGCATCGCCCCTACACTTCTGAGCAATACCTTAAGCAATCCGAGTTCCGACCTAAGGCTCACCCTTGGCTGCATTTTGTGTGCAACAACCTAGTACCCACCACCCACCTAGCCAATGTTCCTAAGCGCCAAGCCCTTTACATCTACCTTCTCATGACTGGCTGATCCTTTGATGTAGCCGACACCACACTGCCAGAAAAATGGCTTTTAACGGCGGTTAATTGAGGCTTTTAATGACGGTTTTGGAGGCGGAGTAAAAAGAGTCGACATTGAAAGTATAACAAAACATGGCGGTTAATAACTGCCGTGGAAAATTAACTTTCAAAGGCGGTTTTCCATAAAACCGCCTTTGAAAGTTAATTTTCCACGGCAGTTCTATGTTAAAACCGCCGTGGAAAGTTAATCTTTCACGGCGGTTTATTAGTAAACCGCCATTGTAAATTATTTTCCATGGCGGTTTTTAGATAGAACCGCCGTGGAAATTGTATGTAAAGCGGTTTTCCATAAAACCACCGTTAAATGTTATATTTTTTTTTTTCATTCATCTATTTATATTTTACCACCTCCCTACCCAAATCGGTAGACATTTATGCAACACCATTTGAAGATTACCAGACGAACACCAAGCATTATCTCAACAAAACTATTTGAATATTACCATATATGAACAAACTATAGTTTAACAATCAAAAAATGAACCACTACATGAGGAAGCTAAGAGACCTTAGTACTTGACATTTTAAAGATTTTCTAACAACGTGGTTGACAAAGAGTCTTGAAAGAGAGCCTTTGATTTGTCGTTCGCTTAGAGGTTCTCGCTCAAAAATTTATCCAAGCTATGCAGTAGTGCAAACTCGGGTCGTTCTCTTTTGGGAGCCTAAATTAGATGTCTAAGTTAGATTAATGCTATGCAGAGTAATGAAAAAGGGGTTTTTGATGTTTTTAGCCATTAATGAAATACCAAAACTAAATGCAATTAATTCAAATCTAAGTTACTATGTTTTTGGATTTTTCTAAGATAGTAGTAATGAAGTGAAGTTAATGATATGTAATCTCTTGAATATAGCTTTGAAGCAATCATAGTTCAAAATAATTTTGGGAGTAGAAATCACCAAGTTTTCTAAATGGAAACCTTAAAGAACTCTTTAAGTCTAGGATCTTAATCAATGTCACCCATTTCATAAGATCCTATTAAGCCCACTTGGTGTGTGTATTAAGATTAATTAATGCACTTGGTTAAATGCAAGCCCAGATCAACTCAACAATCACACATTACCATGCAAGACAGAGAGTATCAAAAGAGTTGCATATAAACATACATGTAACCACATGTATTGAAGCTCAAATTCATCACTAACTAATCCAATACACAAAATGATCATCCAGAATTGATTACAACCATAATCAAAATAGTTCAGCCAAATTTACAAATCCTAAACCTAGAAATTCATAAATAAAGAACTAGAACTTATAGATGAAGCTAACTCCCTTTGAAGCTCCTTGAACTCATGCTTCTTCCACCATATTCAAGAGTTGAGAAGCTTTAGTCATAACTCTTGAATCAACTCCAACTAGGTATTGTTCTTCAGCCATGGCAGCAGCAGCAGATGGAAGAAATGGAAATGGGATTAGGGTTTCTGAGGTGGAAATGAGAGAAGAGGATGAAAGATACGTTGGTGGTGGCTGTGAATAATGGTCATCCCCTCTCATCATACCCAAAATAGGGTTTCTAACCCGAAACTTACGTGCATGGGTCGGTTTCTGGGCATGGGTAGGTCAAAATTTCCCGAAATGGTCGGGTCTGAGATTTGCTGCTTCGAGATGTTCGCCGCGGCGAAACATGGCAGAGACCCTTTCTTCACGGATGAGTTTTCGCCGCGGCGAAATAAGATGTTGGCCGCGGCGAACTTTGGCAGAGGATCCTTTCCTGCTTCTTTTGCCTTGAGTTCTTCAATTCTGGCCCCAAATCTTTAGTGTCCTACAATAAAGAAGTATTGAAGTACAATTGTCCTAGAAGTCAATTGAATCCAATTAACAACCAATTATGACAATTTAATCCTCAAAATGACACTAACTTAAAGTAAGAACTATAAATCTAAATTAAGCACAAATTTCATTAAAAAGGACCAGAAAGTATAACAAAATCATGGATAATGATATGAAAAGAGACTAAAATCTTGAGCTCAATTAAATTCCCCCACACTTAGACCTTTGTACTCCTGAACAAAGCTCAAGGATAATTCAAAGTGACACTAGCACAAAGAGAAACACTACCATGCTTAAAGATGAAAGTAGAAGATTAGTAAGAAATTCTCACAGAGTTGACATCAGTAAACAAGGATATGCTAAGAAAATGAGCACAATGGAAAATTAACTTAAAAGATTGATTAAGAAAGATCCATCTCACGGATAAGTGTTTCACTCTTAACTCACTTGTCTTTAGGGTTATTTCACTCCAAGTCTACTCAATCCAATTTCTACCATAGGCTTGTAATAATTCTACCTCTCCACCATGGGAAACAACTTTGCAAATCAAGAGGACTTTTAGGGGTCAAAATTTGGAATGGAGGTCAGTCGGAATGAATGAAATGAGAATGAAAATGAAAATGAAAATGAGTACGAACATACAAATTATTAAGACAAAATTAGTCTAAATAAAAACTTGGAGAGAAGCTACTTATTTCTAGTATTTATATCTTTTTTTTTTTATAAACATACATCTCTTTTTCTTTTTTCTATCCCTTTTATATACTTTTTTTTTTTTCGTATGAGCAACTTCTCTCTCTGTTTTTTTTATGTGTTGTATGTATGTACTCAAGATGAAGGCTCAAAAGGGTTTGCAATGGTAAAATGATTGGGTTTGTGTTTGGGAAATGCGGGTATGAAATCGAATGCCTCTATCATTTTTACAAAAATTGATTCGCTAAGCTTCGATTAAGAATGAAAACAAGTTCTAGAGAAATATGAGATAAGCAGATTCACTCAATTCAATAACTTAAGGTTCAAAAATCCTTCCAACAAGGCTCAAATCTCAATTAGTCAATCTCAAAAGTTAACAACCACATAGTTATAATTTCAAAGCACATCATCAATTACTATCTGTCAAAAACATGAGAATAACTAGCCTAAGTTCATCCCTCATTTAAAAGCATGGAAAATTTTCTAAAAGCACTAGTATAATTTGAACTTTTCTACTAATTTTAAAAAGGATGCAGGAGTATGAAGATTCTAAGCCGGAGAAAATTTTTGAAGACCAGCTGAGATTGCAAGGAATTTATTAAATTATTATTATTTTTTTTTTTTAGGGTTTTGCCGCGGCTAAACAAGGGGTCGCCGCGGCGAAGTATGGCCGAATGGCTTATTACGCGTGAAAGAGGAGGCTTCGCCGCGGCGCGAAATAAGAAGTTGGCCGCGGCGAAATATGGCAGAAAGCGAAAATTCCTGTGCAATTTCAACTCTTCAGCAACTAAACTCAAAATATTCACAATTAAACCAATCTATCAGTTCAAAAACACCTCAAAATCATCTAAATGCATGGATGCACGAGAAACATTTGCTAAAATCCACAATATAGACCTCCCCCACACTTAAACACAACATTGTCCCCAATTTGTGAACAATGGGAATAAGTGACAGCAAATAAGAGCAAGGAGGCACAGAGGTGAAAATAGAACAAAGATTAAAGCAAACTAATCAGAAATCATCCAAGTGAACAAGTGTAAAGACCAATGAGGCACAATAAAGGGTAAGAAACAATCCAGCCTCAAAACAACACATGAAACAAAAGAAAAAATGAAAACAACAGAAAACCACAAAAACATAAAACTAAGACTGATGCTCAGGGTCAGCTGCTCCAGATCCTGACGGTCCTGCACCCGATGTGCCTGCTCCGTCTATACCCATATGGTGCTGTGGCTCCTCCTCCTCAGCCGGTAAAGCGAAGTTCAAAAGATCCGCAAGCAAAGCATCAAAACGGCGCGGTAGCGACGTTCTCGCTCATATAGGGCATCACGGTCCTTCTGCCGCTTTATCTCCCGAATGAGTGTAACGTGAATCTGATGAACTTCCTCAGACAGCTCGTCAATATCATCGGCAAGCGTGTCTAAGGTGACTGGCTGGGGGGTTCTGGAACATCTGGGCCTTCCTCGGCCGGATCAGTGGCTGCCTGGCCTGCACTAACATCGTAAACGGGGTGGACAGGTGGGTGGGGTGCAATGGTGGGTTGTTTAAGACGCTCAAACCGGAATGGAGGAGGTGCAGTTTCGAAGTAGCTGTCATCATTGAATGAAGGAACTCCGCTCTTGCGGAAAAGGTCAGAGACAAGATGGGGAAAGATGATGCTATTGGTGACTTTTTTGGTATTGACGGAATCGTGGAGGGCGGATTGTATGATTTCAGCTACATCGAAAGATTTTCCGGTCATGAGGAGGAAAACAATAAGAGCTTGGCGTTTGGGGAGGTTCTGGAGGTGGGAAGTGGGTAGGATGTTATTGCAGACTAGGTGTAGCCACGGCTTTGCCTCAGGCCGAAAATCAGAACATTTTAAGTACAGTTCAGCAGTGCGGGGACGATGCCAAGTGGCACCATCCCGGCATAGGGTCTGGACAATCTCATCATAGGGATAATTATCGCGATAATGAGAGTACTGAGAATTATGGACTCAGGAAGCAGGACCGGTAGTGGTCTCTTATGTTATAAATAGTGAAGTGTAGTTCACATGCTTGCCCCGGAAGGGAATGGATAGCATGCCATGAAGGCGGGCGTAGGTGTAGAAATGGGGACAAAGACATCATTACCATTAGCTCGTGGGCGAGCCAATTCAAGCATTTGGGATTCCTGAAGTCTTCGGACAAAGGGATGGTCGGATGGTTCAAGGGGAAAGGGTCTCTCCCTAAGGAGGGGGCGCTTGTCCACTACCTTATAGATGTCATCATAGGTTATGGGTCCCTCAGAGTCAGACTCAGACTCAGACACGGGTAAAGGTTCAGGGTTTTGGTGCGAGGCATTTTCCTGAAGCAACAAACAGTAAGAACACTAAACACAACAAAAACACTACAACCTAAACAACCCAGAAGATACTAAATTACAACCTAAACAGTAGCAAATGGTTAGTTAATGATTCATAGGTTTTCAGAGGACTAAAAAATTTTCAAAATTAAGCAAAGAGATTAATTTAAAAAACACAATGCACTATGAATCATTAGATAACCTATAGGCCACGGAACTACAACTAACCACAAACTAACCCACCCTAACAGCACAAAACCAGAACAAAAAAACTAATAAAACTGTAACACCTTACGTTTACGACCTTATATTGGCCAAGTTAAGACATTCGGAAGCGCAAACTAAGGTTACCGGGTTGAAAAACCTGAATTTGAAAATTTCTTTTCCCGCATTATATTCACCGTAACCTTAAAACTTGGCATAACTTTGAAAAATCATAACTAATTCTAGAAAAATCGAAACGAGGTCGTTCCAAGTCTCACTCGAAGCTCTTAACATCATCTATCAAGGAAAAATGACCTCAGGTCTCTTTAATCAGAAACGCATTCGTTTTCAATTTCGAAGGTACTGTTCATTTGGTCATTTTTCTATTTTTCAGGATTTTGCCTAACTTCGGAAAGGCATAACTTCTTACACAGAGCTCCGACTGTGACGCTTTACCACTCATTTTAAAGGGAAAAATAAGATCTATTCACATACCAAATTTCAGGGAAAAAGTCAACCATTTGACCAGGGTCTTCGTTGGTCAAAGTTTGGTCAAATCTAGACCATTTTTATCCCCTTTTTCACTAATTCTAACAGCATTTCGTTTTTCACTATAATCATACTATAATCACATGTAAAGCTATTCTATCATTAATATACATTCCAAAAAGGTTATCATATCATGTATTCATGATCATAGCATGTTTACATGGCTTGAAAGAGAAAGGTTCAAAACCGTTAATACATTACATAATTCATAACTTCCTCAAGCCATGACTATTTCCTTTCCCTTCTCCTTGGCAGTAGTGGCACCTAGGATATCATGTTATAGGAGGAATGAGATTTCATAGAATCCCAGTAGCATTGAACATACAACCATCAAGTCAACATGCATAAGATGTCATGCTACATGCAGTATAATAACATTTCTAGTCTTTATGCCATGCCATAATCATTCTGTATCCATGTCATCATATCATGGAGCATATAATCATTCTGGTCAAAACTCAATCATGCAAGAGCCAAGGCATACATTGCAAGGAGTTCACATCATCTGTACATAACATTCTCATGGCACATAAACACACATAGCAGATACATCAAATGCAGATCAACAAAATAATTGCAGTTCACGCTACCTCAATTCCTTGCTTAACGTTTCCTCCTTGATCCCTTGCTGGAGATCCTCCTAGGTTTCCAGGAGAGTTGCCTATCAACCATACAGTAAGGGTATGGTAAATTCCATATCCAGTATACCATTCTTTCTCAATATAATGCTACCCTTGTGTTCCTTCAAATTATAATTTCTGTATACCTTTGACCTGGGTTTGACCAAGCCTTAAACCCTCAATTAAGGTCTTGGAATTCTTCCTTAATCCATGATTAATCATGCTTCCTTGGTTAATCACTAACCCTTAGTCCTTAATCCAATACTTAAGTAAGGTCCTCAAGTCACATAGTCATAATCCTTTAAGATTAAATCACTAATCCCTTTTTGGATTAACCATTAATCATTCTCTAATCAACATGATTAACCATTATTCATTCCGTAATTAACATGATAATCATTTTCTAATCAATATGATTAATCATTAATCATTCTCTAATCAATATGATAACCATTATTCATTCCTTAATTAACATGATTAATCATTTTCTAATCAATATGATTAATCATAATCATTCTCTAA